>NW_024582744.1:562037-576257 GCF_018398535.1 Haplochromis burtoni
GTGTGTGTGTGTGTGTGTGTGTGTGTGTGTGTGTGTGTGTGTGTGTGTGTACTGCACCTAATTAGTAGTTACAGGAAAACCTAGCAGCTCTATTGTTCCAGTAGCAGAGAAATGTTTTCAGGAAACAAAAGCAAAAACTGTGCAGACACTCTGCTAACAGTAAGAATCAGTAAGACACAGGAAATGATCCTTTGGTTTCATTAACCAGGGGCAGAATATGTAGACAGTAACAGTAACTGTGGTCATTTTAATATCGTACAACACAGTGAAATGTATAAAACTAGGCCTTTGTCATAGTATTTTTTACACATACATATAGATGTTTTCAAAAAACAGCCTGACCAAACTTTTATGAAAGATTGGAGGAAAATTAGAGTATAATGCAAATACACTGTATTTTAGGCAGCACGTAGCAGTTTCCCTTCATGTGACTTTATCACGAAGAGACCAACAGAGGGCATTACTACCCTGCCTGGTTTTATTTGTTGGCTTAATTAAGATGAATTAAGTGAAATTTCTGAATTCAAGTAAATGTCAGTTCACTGTTGTAGCTAGCTGTGGTGAAACATACTTTACATACATGCTTTTTGTATGTCAACAGTCACCAGACAAAGAGGACTCAAATGCAGGACACACATGAAAGCAAGAAAAGAACAATATCCAGGTGTATTATTAACAAATGATAGGGCAGCATGGCGAAGAATGCATGTAAGGGGCAGTCATGAAAGCAAAAGTGAAACACAAGGAACACTGTAAGGATGAGATCATGGAAAGCTTGAGTAAACAATAAAGACCATCTGACAATTGATCAAGAGTCGGAGAACTTAGAAGTATACGTGCAGGTGTGTCACAAACAGAAAGTGAACGGAACAAAAACTCGAGAAAAATTTCAAAATAAAACAGAAAGTGGTGAAAAAGAAACCCCAATGGAAGCAGTAAGAAGTGTCCAACAGAGGCGAAAGACAGTAAATTGTCAGTCAGGAGATTCCCCTGATGCACACTGCAGGGCTGCTCCCAAAGGTGTGAGCCAGAGTGTATCTTCTCTACACCTTCCTCTTCATCACATCCTAATCGTCCCACAAACACAGCTCGTTTCACAAACCAACTCTGTAGGTTTGCCACACACGAACACACACACACATCAGCCCTACAACACAACACCAGTGTTGACTGGGCACTTGAAGACACACTTGACATGACAAGACAATAAGACAATAAGAAAATAGCTCCACCTTTAAAGAAATGCACTCTAAAGGATGTGATCGCCTTCTCCTCATCTTCATTGTCCCCCGTCCTCGCCTGTGCTGGTGATCGCCTCCTTTTCCAACGCATCTATCTATCTATCTATCTATCTATCTATCTATCTATCTATCTATCTATCTATCTATCTATCTATCTATCTATCTATCTATCTATCTATCCTCTCACTTCACTCCTTTTCCCTTCTCTCTCCCTCTTATTTCCCTGTCCTCACCCCTTTGATTACACTTACCTCTCTCCCTCGCTGCCCCTCTCCTCGCTCTCTCTCTCTCTTTCACGTGGTCTCTTTCCAGCAATAAAAGCAGCAACAGTGACAGTTCACATGATAAACCAATCCCATGGTGTGTTCGTGTGTGTGTCCACGAGCGCATGTTTGTCCTTCCATATATCTGCACATGCTCAACGTGTCGTTTCAAATGTCACTTTAATATCCGAGCGTCACATTTGTGAGCAGTTTGTGCAGCTGTAGTATTATACAAAGTTGTGCTCATGTGTATAAAGTGTGTGTACACGAGTGTGTGTACCCGCCTCTATTGCACGCCAAGCTGCAGTTGGTTCTGCTGCGTCAGCCTGCCCCCCCATAAACAATCACACACAAACACACTCACAGTGAAGCAGAAATAAACACGCACACGCAAATAAACACAGAAAGCAACAGATGTTATACAAAAACAAATGCACCTACGCGAACAAGCTAAAAAACATGCACGTATTCAATTACGCTTTCCTGTTTTATCCTGCGGTCGCTTGTTTGTCTTACTCCATGAGTTCTAACAGCAGCTATTATTATAATTAGGTTACCATTACCATTAGATTGTAGTATCTGATACCAGGTACTTTTTTGGCAACTGGCTCAGCCGGGAATCCAAGACATCTGAAGCAATCTGAAAATGTGACATCAACTGACTGCATACAGCCAATTGGCCATACAGTGCATTCACTCAATGAGTCATGAGTGACTCCTTCACAAAAATCTAAACTGTCAATTTTTAAAAGCTGGAAACAGCTGCAGAAAAACCGACTTCATGGTCGTCAATGTTGATCTCTGTCAGACAAAAAGCCTGTAAACAAAGGATCTATAAGACACTGTGTTTTTCTTCTAATAACCGCTTATAATCTCATTACATCATTTTCTTAAAACAGTTAAGATGCATTCAGGCTGCTGATGGTAGTGCAGGGTGTCTACCATTTAGAAGCTTAGTGGTTCTATCCACTGGTTCCTCTCATCCTCATGTTCAAGTATCCTTTGGCGAGCACACCGAGTCACATGCGTGTGAATGCTAGGATACATGCTTAGGCAGGCAGAGAAACATTCAACAAAGTGTTTGTGTGGGACTATAGCTGTGATCCTTTTTGCAGTAAGAGTTAGAATGTAACACTGTACAATAATTGGGTGGACTTGGCTATTGTTTTTATTGTTTTGGCTCTTGTTTCTATGAGTACTACAGTAACAACACTTTTCTCACTACTTAAACATCCAGGAATGCAAAAAAAGCACAAAACCCCCTCACACACACAGAATCAGACAAGGTTTGTTTAACCAAAAGATGAAAACGCAATGTCCAGATAAACAGAATCCACTTTCTGCAAAAAAGTAAAAAGCGACTGTCCATCTCACATTCACTCTAATACACTTCTAATAAAAACTGCTCTTTTTTATAACCCTAATCCTTTACAAACACACGAACAAGCCTAAAAAAGTTTGTAAGTTAAACATGGAGTGTGTTATTTGAACATGAGAAGGGACCATGAACTATGAAGAGGAACTAAAGGACAGGCAGGCGTGTTCTTTGTTTCTGCACTGACTCTCCATGCTGTGTGGCTGAAATAAGGTTAGTTCCCCATTTTGCCCCGCAGACCAGAACAGACCCTCATGAGGCCTCAAAAATAAATCTCAGTGCTGAAAGACACACCCAACTGTTATATAATCTCATGGCCCCATGTTATAGAGAACATCTTTATTAACAACTGACAACTGAAATTCTTAGTCTTTATAACTCATCAGATCTTGTGCATTTCTAAATAAACTCATTTTCACCACATGCCAAAAGTTTAATGCAGCTCTAGTTAGATAAGACATAAAGCAACAATCTATTGTGGACGAGTCATGTGTTTATAGAGGTTTCAGTAAACAAAAAAGAAGCAGCAACACGTGTGAGAGGTTTGAATTGATGCAAAAATATAAGCACTGGAAGCAGAACTGCACTGCAAAATGCATTTAATTTGAGAAAGTTAGTAATTAATGTGCATTTATCACAATCTCATAATGTTCATGTTGCTTTGTTTGTGCGCAGTTTGCAGCATAGCTATTCTTTCTTTCCTTCTTTCCTTGGAGTTGAAATTAGCGTCTGGCTAACTTACAACATTTAAAAGAATAACACATTTTATTGCATCTCCATTAAAGGTGAGTGGGTGAAATGCTGAAAGCTGAAAAACAGCTTCAACTTTAGAAGATATTTAAATGAAGAGTTTGCACTGCAATCGGATCTAGTAGAGTCTGAACTGTCTACAGCTTTGTGAGGCAAAGTAAATAAGCTGTGTGAGAGTGCAACGGGGCAGCGTGCCTGTTTCACACAGGGCACTAATGACTATAGAGGGCGGATAGAGGGCATGGAGCAACACACAGGCGCACATATGAAGCCAGGACAGCTGAAAAACATGAGCTACACTGGAGACCAAAGATGGTTTCTTTACGCCAAAACTGAGCTCATGATGCACACATACAAATAAAAGCTCTGAACGTACAAGTACACAAAGGCAGTTTGGAAAAAATTTGCAAATAGCCCTTGAAAGGCATTCTGAGAACACACGTGGAGCAGGGACAGCAGATGCTGACTCGAACATATATTTTTTTTCACCGTTTAAAATAATCCTTTGGGTTTTTTTTAAAATGAAGTTTATGTTTGATTGGTTTCTTTTAGGTCTCCTTTGGTTTTCTTTTTGAAAAGGGTCCAGGCGTTGCTTCAAGTACAAATATTTCGGATGTTTTATTGGATGAGGATGCAGGACTTTTTTTTCCAACAAAAAATGTCCCTCTAATCACGGACATGCAAGAAAAGCCTGAAAGGAAATCATACATTGCACCTATGAGAAAAAAGAGAATCTTGATAACTAAATGAGAGTTTAATGGATGCTTCACGTTAATGTTACCCTCTTGTGCTATCTTTAAACTCTCCACGTCTATTACAGCGATTTAAGAGAATATATGCTGAGAACATAATGCTTTTCACTTTGCTGCAGTGATGTAGAAGTACACAAATTGGTCTGTATGTCTGTGTATGTGTTTTCTGTGTTGTTTAGGAAAAAGAAACAAATATAAAATGAGATAAATAGCCAAGCATTGTGAAGTCTTTCTACAGACTGGATTTCGTTAATTTGGTTGGAGAAAGGAAGAGCCAGAAATGAGATTCTTTGCATCTCTATGTTGCATTTTCAGTGGTTAAAATTTTTTAATTACACATCAAAGTCACATCGTAAGAAATCTTACATTAAGTATAACTGCAAAAAAAAAACAACTAATCGAACTAAAACTACTTGAAAAAAAACTGATTGACAATGTTAGTAAGTTTGCACTTAGCCAGGGGTTGGCTGGTTTTCCTTATGTTTCCCTCTACAATCACAGCACTGAAAGATGGTGAAACATGTACCCTTAGTCCTGCTCCCTCCGTTCAAAGATGGCCATTTGCTTTTCACATAAATGGCCTCCTTGACTCCCCGCTCACACTATCCTACCTCCCCGCCCAGAATGTGTACATCCTCATCAGTAGAAGAGCGGCCACTGAACTGTAGGTCTAAACAGACTGCTGAGAACTGGCCTGACCAGCTAGCTGTTTTGTGTCGTGACATGCGCTTAGCCAGGTTTTGGCTGGTTTTCCTGTTTCCTTCATGGCAATCCTAAGGGGAAGAGGGAAAAGTCTGTATTCTGCTCCTGCTTGGAGAGTATTGACTGGAGGTTGCAAATGGGTATGCAGTGCTGCACTAAGAAGCTCCTTGTGATTGCTTTGTTCACTAGCACATTGTCAAAAGTCAACAGGTACCTGCCAATAACCATCCCCATTTATCCCAGTAGAGGAATAACACACGGTACACCTTGGCTTAGGGAAACATTAAAGACATGTTCCCATACCGGGAGTTGAACCCGGGCCGCCTGGGTGAAAACCAGGAATCCTAACCGCTAGACCATATGGGAGTGAGGTGCTTGCACACCACTGTAGTGAAATCAAGGACACTTTTGTAACTCTGCAGTCATGGTGAGTGCAACACAGCACCACCTTAACCACTCCCCCACTGGCTGCAGGTTCTGGTTAAAAGCAGTAACTAGTCAGGGATGACACCATGAGTGAAAACCAACAAATTAACTTGAAAACCGGTGGGAAAATTCTGCAAGTTGTTAAGACTTCAAAGCCCTCCATCAAAAGATTTACTCTTGAGGTGATTCCTGCAAGTTGGACTTGGCATACATGTGGCAACAGAATTTAATCTCCATGCCATGTAGGACTTTCCATTTATTGGCAAGACATGAAACCCAACACCAAGGGAACTTTGCAGCTACATCTGCGTGGCAGCAGTGGGATTCGAACCCACGCCCCCGAAGAGACTGGAGCCTTAATCCAGCACCTTAGACCGCTCGGTCATGCTACCACTACAACTAGCAGCCTCCTAGCCAAGTACTAGACGGTAAAACTTGAAAAGGTGCAGCACAAACTAGAAGCCCAGAACATTCAGCAATGCTCTTAATGTTGTAGGAAAGAAATGGTCTCCTACTTCACTGAGTGTTTTTGGACAGGATGGCATCTGCCTGCCCTGGGTAAGATCCTATTGCAGCAATGAGATTTCAGCCCACACGTGTGAAGAGCCCAAAGCCTTAACCCAGGTCCTTAGACCTCACAACCTAACACCTTACAATGCGGTGGACTTGAAGCACACTTGAGTGGCATGTAGTTACAGCAGGGAAACAGCAAAGCTTGCAAAGGTGTAACACAAACTGGAACGAGTTTCTTCAACTTCATAAACAGTACCTTTGCATAATACCCAAAACTGATTAACAATGGTGATCAGTTTGTTTGCACTGATTAACAATGGGCTGTTGGCTCACTTTCATCATCATTCACATGCAAATTGCCACAACCATTGATCAATGGACAGGATTACCATTCACAGAGAGTTGGGGAATGGCTGCAATCACAGCACTGAAAGATGGTGAAACATGTACCCTTAGTCCTGCTCCCTCCGTTCAAAGATGGCCATTTGCTTTTCACATAAATGGCCTCCTTGACTCCCCGCTCACACTATCCTACCTCCCCGCCCAGAATGTGTACATCCTCATCAGTAGAAGAGCGGCCACTGAACTGTAGGTCTAAACAGACTGCTGAGAACTGGTCTGACCAGCTAGCTGTTTTGTGTCGTGACATGCGCTTAGCCAGGTTTTGGCTGGTTTTCCTGTTTCCTTCATGGCAATCCTAAGGGGAAGAGGGAAAAGTCTGTATTCTGCTCCTGCTTGGAGAGTATTGACTGGAGGTTGCAAATGGGTATGCAGTGCTGCACTAAGAAGCTCCTTGTGATTGCTTTGTTCACTAGCACATTGTCAAAAGTCAACAGGTACCTGCCAATAACCACCCCCATTTATCCCAGTAGAGGAATAACACACGGTACACCTTGGCTTAGGGAAACATTAAAGACATGTTCCCATACCGGGAGTTGAACCCGGGCCGCCTGGGTGAAAACCAGGAATCCTAACCGCTAGACCATATGGGAGTGAGGTGCTTGCACACCACTGTAGTGAAATCAAGGACACTTTTGTAACTCTGCAGTCATGGTGAGTGCAACACAGCACCACCTTAACCACTCCCCCACTGGCTGCAGGTTCTGGTTAAAAGCAGTAACTAGTCAGGGATGACACCATGAGTGAAAACCAACAAATTAACTTGAAAACCGGTGGGAAAATTCTGCAAGTTGTTAAGACTTCAAAGCCCTCCATCAAAAGATTTACTCTTGAGGTGATTCCTGCAAGTTGGACTTGGCATACATGTGGCAACAGAATTTAATCTCCATGCCATGTAGGACTTTCCATTTATTGGCAAGACATGAAACCCAACACCAAGGGAACTTTGCAGCTACATCTGCGTGGCAGCAGTGGGATTCGAACCCACGCCCCCGAAGAGACTGGAGCCTTAATCCAGCACCTTAGACCGCTCGGTCATGCTACCACTACAACTAGCAGCCTCCTAGCCAAGTACTAGACGGTAAAACTTGAAAAGGTGCAGCACAAACTAGAAGCCCAGAACATTCAGCAATGCTCTTAATGTTGTAGGAAAGAAATGGTCTCCTACTTCACTGAGTGTTTTTGGACAGGATGGCATCTGCCTGCCCTGGGTAAGATCCTATTGCAGCAATGAGATTTCAACCCACACGTGTGAAGAGCCCAAAGCCTTAACCCAGGTCCTTAGACCTCACAACCTAACACCTTACAATGCGGTGGACTTGAAGCACACTTGAGTGGCATGTAGTTACAGCAGGGAAACAGCAAAGCTTGCAAAGGTGTAACACAAACTGGAACGAGTTTCTTCAACTTCATAAACAGTACCTTTGCATAATACCCAAAACTGATTAACAATGGTGATCAGTTTGTTTGCACTGATTAACAATGGGCTGTTGGCTCACTTTCATCATCATTCACATGCAAATTGCCACAACCATTGATCAATGGACAGGATTACCATTCACAGAGAGTTGGGGAATGGCTGCAATCACAGCACTGAAAGATGGTGAAACATGTACCCTTAGTCCTGCTCCCTCCGTTCAAAGATGGCCATTTGCTTTTCACATAAATGGCCTCCTTGACTCCCCGCTCACACTATCCTACCTCCCCGCCCAGAATGTGTACATCCTCATCAGTAGAAGAGCGGCCACTGAACTGTAGGTCTAAACAGACTGCTGAGAACTGGTCTGACCAGCTAGCTGTTTTGTGTCGTGACATGCGCTTAGCCAGGTTTTGGCTGGTTTTCCTGTTTCCTTCATGGCAATCCTAAGGGGAAGAGGGAAAAGTCTGTATTCTGCTCCTGCTTGGAGAGTATTGACTGGAGGTTGCAAATGGGTATGCAGTGCTGCACTAAGAAGCTCCTTGTGATTGCTTTGTTCACTAGCACATTGTCAAAAGTCAACAGGTACCTGCCAATAACCACCCCCATTTATCCCAGTAGAGGAATAACACACGGTACACCTTGGCTTAGGGAAACATTAAAGACATGTTCCCATACCGGGAGTTGAACCCGGGCCGCCTGGGTGAAAACCAGGAATCCTAACCGCTAGACCATATGGGAGTGAGGTGCTTGCACACCACTGTAGTGAAATCAAGGACACTTTTGTAACTCTGCAGTCATGGTGAGTGCAACACAGCACCACCTTAACCACTCCCCCACTGGCTGCAGGTTCTGGTTAAAAGCAGTAACTAGTCAGGGATGACACCATGAGTGAAAACCAACAAATTAACTTGAAAACCGGTGGGAAAATTCTGCAAGTTGTTAAGACTTCAAAGCCCTCCATCAAAAGATTTACTCTTGAGGTGATTCCTGCAAGTTGGACTTGGCATACATGTGGCAACAGAATTTAATCTCCATGCCATGTAGGACTTTCCATTTATTGGCAAGACATGAAACCCAACACCAGGGGAACTTTGCAGCTACATCTGCGTGGCAGCAGTGGGATTCGAACCCACGCCCCCGAAGAGACTGGAGCCTTAATCCAGCACCTTAGACCGCTCGGTCATGCTACCACTACAACTAGCAGCCTCCTAGCCAAGTACTAGACGGTAAAACTTGAAAAGGTGCAGCACAAACTAGAAGCCCAGAACATTCAGCAATGCTCTTAATGTTGTAGGAAAGAAATGGTCTCCTACTTCACTGAGTGTTTTTGGACAGGATGGCATCTGCCTGCCCTGGGTAAGATCCTATTGCAGCAATGAGATTTCAGCCCACACGTGTGAAGAGCCCAAAGCCTTAACCCAGGTCCTTAGACCTCACAACCTAACACCTTACAATGCGGTGGACTTGAAGCACACTTGAGTGGCATGTAGTTACAGCAGGGAAACAGCAAAGCTTGCAAAGGTGTAACACAAACTGGAACGAGTTTCTTCAACTTCATAAACAGTACCTTTGCATAATACCCAAAACTGATTAACAATGGTGATCAGTTTGTTTGCACTGATTAACAATGGGCTGTTGGCTCACTTTCATCATCATTCACATGCAAATTGCCACAACCATTGATCAATGGACAGGATTACCATTCACAGAGAGTTGGGGAATGGCTGCAATCACAGCACTGAAAGATGGTGAAACATGTACCCTTAGTCCTGCTCCCTCCGTTCAAAGATGGCCATTTGCTTTTCACATAAATGGCCTCCTTGACTCCCCGCTCACACTATCCTACCTCCCCGCCCAGAATGTGTACATCCTCATCAGTAGAAGAGCGGCCACTGAACTGTAGGTCTAAACAGACTGCTGAGAACTGGTCTGACCAGCTAGCTGTTTTGTGTCGTGACATGCGCTTAGCCAGGTTTTGGCTGGTTTTCCTGTTTCCTTCATGGCAATCCTAAGGGGAAGAGGGAAAAGTCTGTATTCTGCTCCTGCTTGGAGAGTATTGACTGGAGGTTGCAAATGGGTATGCAGTGCTGCACTAAGAAGCTCCTTGTGATTGCTTTGTTCACTAGCACATTGTCAAAAGTCAACAGGTACCTGCCAATAACCACCCCCATTTATCCCAGTAGAGGAATAACACACGGTACACCTTGGCTTAGGGAAACATTAAAGACATGTTCCCATACCGGGAGTTGAACCCGGGCCGCCTGGGTGAAAACCAGGAATCCTAACCGCTAGACCATATGGGAGTGAGGTGCTTGCACACCACTGTAGTGAAATCAAGGACACTTTTGTAACTCTGCAGTCATGGTGAGTGCAACACAGCACCACCTTAACCACTCCCCCACTGGCTGCAGGTTCTGGTTAAAAGCAGTAACTAGTCAGGGATGACACCATGAGTGAAAACCAACAAATTAACTTGAAAACCGGTGGGAAAATTCTGCAAGTTGTTAAGACTTCAAAGCCCTCCATCAAAAGATTTACTCTTGAGGTGATTCCTGCAAGTTGGACTTGGCATACATGTGGCAACAGAATTTAATCTCCATGCCATGTAGGACTTTCCATTTATTGGCAAGACATGAAACCCAACACCAAGGGAACTTTGCAGCTACATCTGCGTGGCAGCAGTGGGATTCGAACCCACGCCCCCGAAGAGACTGGAGCCTTAATCCAGCACCTTAGACCGCTCGGTCATGCTACCACTACAACTAGCAGCCTCCTAGCCAAGTACTAGACGGTAAAACTTGAAAAGGTGCAGCACAAACTAGAAGCCCAGAACATTCAGCAATGCTCTTAATGTTGTAGGAAAGAAATGGTCTCCTACTTCACTGAGTGTTTTTGGACAGGATGGCATCTGCCTGCCCTGGGTAAGATCCTATTGCAGCAATGAGATTTCAGCCCACACGTGTGAAGGGCCCAAAGCCTTAACCCAGGTCCTTAGACCTCACAACCTAACACCTTACAATGCGGTGGACTTGAAGCACACTTGAGTGGCATGTAGTTACAGCAGGGAAACAGCAAAGCTTGCAAAGGTGTAACACAAACTGGAACGAGTTTCTTCAACTTCATAAACAGTACCTTTGCATAATACCCAAAACTGATTAACAATGGTGATCAGTTTGTTTGCACTGATTAACAATGGGCTGTTGGCTCACTTTCATCATCATTCACATGCAAATTGCCACAACCATTGATCAATGGACAGGATTACCATTCACAGAGAGTTGGGGAATGGCTGCAATCACAGCACTGAAAGATGGTGAAACATGTACCCTTAGTCCTGCTCCCTCCGTTCAAAGATGGCCATTTGCTTTTCACATAAATGGCCTCCTTGACTCCCCGCTCACACTATCCTACCTCCCCGCCCAGAATGTGTACATCCTCATCAGTAGAAGAGCGGCCACTGAACTGTAGGTCTAAACAGACTGCTGAGAACTGGTCTGACCAGCTAGCTGTTTTGTGTCGTGACATGCGCTTAGCCAGGTTTTGGCTGGTTTTCCTGTTTCCTTCATGGCAATCCTAAGGGGAAGAGGGAAAAGTCTGTATTCTGCTCCTGCTTGGAGAGTATTGACTGGAGGTTGCAAATGGGTATGCAGTGCTGCACTAAGAAGCTCCTTGTGATTGCTTTGTTCACTAGCACATTGTCAAAAGTCAACAGGTACCTGCCAATAACCATCCCCATTTATCCCAGTAGAGGAATAACACACGGTACACCTTGGCTTAGGGAAACATTAAAGACATGTTCCCATACCGGGAGTTGAACCCGGGCCGCCTGGGTGAAAACCAGGAATCCTAACCGCTAGACCATATGGGAGTGAGGTGCTTGCACACCACTGTAGTGAAATCAAGGACACTTTTGTAACTCTGCAGTCATGGTGAGTGCAACACAGCACCACCTTAACCACTCCCCCACTGGCTGCAGGTTCTGGTTAAAAGCAGTAACTAGTCAGGGATGACACCATGAGTGAAAACCAACAAATTAACTTGAAAACTGGTGGGAAAATTCTGCAAGTTGTTAAGACTTCAAAGCCCTCCATCAAAAGATTTACTCTTGAGGTGATTCCTGCAAGTTGGACTTGGCATACATGTGGCAACAGAATTTAATCTCCATGCCATGTAGGACTTTCCATTTATTGGCAAGACATGAAACCCAACACCAGGGGAACTTTGCAGCTACATCTGCGTGGCAGCAGTGGGATTCGAACCCACGCCCCCGAAGAGACTGGAGCCTTAATCCAGCACCTTAGACCGCTCGGTCATGCTACCACTACAACTAGCAGCCTCCTAGCCAAGTACTAGACGGTAAAACTTGAAAAGGTGCAGCACAAACTAGAAGCCCAGAACATTCAGCAATGCTCTTAATGTTGTAGGAAAGAAATGGTCTCCTACTTCACTGAGTGTTTTTGGACAGGATGGCATCTGCCTGCCCTGGGTAAGATCCTATTGCAGCAATGAGATTTCAGCCCACACGTGTGAAGAGCCCAAAGCCTTAACCCAGGTCCTTAGACCTCACAACCTAACACCTTACAATGCGGTGGACTTGAAGCACACTTGAGTGGCATGTAGTTACAGCAGGGAAACAGCAAAGCTTGCAAAGGTGTAACACAAACTGGAACGAGTTTCTTCAACTTCATAAACAGTACCTTTGCATAATACCCAAAACTGATTAACAATGGTGATCAGTTTGTTTGCACTGATTAACAATGGGCTGTTGGCTCACTTTCATCATCATTCACATGCAAATTGCCACAACCATTGATCAATGGACAGGATTACCATTCACAGAGAGTTGGGGAATGGCTGCAATCACAGCACTGAAAGATGGTGAAACATGTACCCTTAGTCCTGCTCCCTCCGTTCAAAGATGGCCATTTGCTTTTCACATAAATGGCCTCCTTGACTCCCCGCTCACACTATCCTACCTCCCCGCCCAGAATGTGTACATCCTCATCAGTAGAAGAGCGGCCACTGAACTGTAGGTCTAAACAGACTGCTGAGAACTGGCCTGACCAGCTAGCTGTTTTGTGTCGTGACATGCGCTTAGCCAGGTTTTGGCTGGTTTTCCTGTTTCCTTCATGGCAATCCTAAGGGGAAGAGGGAAAAGTCTGTATTCTGCTCCTGCTTGGAGAGTATTGACTGGAGGTTGCAAATGGGTATGCAGTGCTGCACTAAGAAGCTCCTTGTGATTGCTTTGTTCACTAGCACATTGTCAAAAGTCAACAGGTACCTGCCAATAACCATCCCCATTTATCCCAGTAGAGGAATAACACACGGTACACCTTGGCTTAGGGAAACATTAAAGACATGTTCCCATACCGGGAGTTGAACCCGGGCCGCCTGGGTGAAAACCAGGAATCCTAACCGCTAGACCATATGGGAGTGAGGTGCTTGCACACCACTGTAGTGAAATCAAGGACACTTTTGTAACTCTGCAGTCATGGTGAGTGCAACACAGCACCACCTTAACCACTCCCCCACTGGCTGCAGGTTCTGGTTAAAAGCAGTAACTAGTCAGGGATGACACCATGAGTGAAAACCAACAAATTAACTTGAAAACCGGTGGGAAAATTCTGCAAGTTGTTAAGACTTCAAAGCCCTCCATCAAAAGATTTACTCTTGAGGTGATTCCTGCAAGTTGGACTTGGCATACATGTGGCAACAGAATTTAATCTCCATGCCATGTAGGACTTTCCATTTATTGGCAAGACATGAAACCCAACACCAGGGGAACTTTGCAGCTACATCTGCGTGGCAGCAGTGGGATTCGAACCCACGCCCCCGAAGAGACTGGAGCCTTAATCCAGCACCTTAGACCGCTCGGTCATGCTACCACTACAACTAGCAGCCTCCTAGCCAAGTACTAGACGGTAAAACTTGAAAAGGTGCAGCACAAACTAGAAGCCCAGAACATTCAGCAATGCTCTTAATGTTGTAGGAAAGAAATGGTCTCCTACTTCACTGAGTGTTTTTGGACAGGATGGCATCTGCCTGCCCTGGGTAAGATCCTATTGCAGCAATGAGATTTCAGCCCACACGTGTGAAGGGCCCAAAGCCTTAACCCAGGTCCTTAGACCTCACAACCTAACACCTTACAATGCGGTGGACTTGAAGCACACTTGAGTGGCATGTAGTTACAGCAGGGAAACAGCAAAGCTTGCAAAGGTGTAACACAAACTGGAACGAGTTTCTTCAACTTCATAAACAGTACCTTTGCATAATACCCAAAACTGATTAACAATGGTGATCAGTTTGTTTGCATTGATGAACAATGGGCTGTTGGCTCACTTTCATCATCATTCACATGCAAATTGCCACAACGGCATTT
>NW_024582745.1:0-14636 GCF_018398535.1 Haplochromis burtoni
GGTAGAGCAGAACGCTGATCATTTTATTAAAGATGAAAGACTTTAGACAGTTTTTCAACTCTCAGTAATGCCATAGTGATCGTTTGATATATGGACCTGCAGCAGAGTTTAGGCCCAGACACGGCTAGTGACGTGACTTAACGACCGGATAGTGACATTCATATAACTTACATATGACTGTTTGATAATCTTGGACTCTGCAGTTGTTTAAACAAACCTCCAAGAGACCTAACTAACTTAAATCTACAGTTCTGCTTCTTAGAGCTTTGATAAATTCATTGAGTCATTTGAAAACCTTCAGTACCACAGTATGCTTCAGTATATACAGTTCTATTGAAATAGTTTTAAAAAGCCCCAAATTACTATGACATTTGTGTCTGTGATGAGTAGGGATGGGTATCGTTTAGGTTTAATCCGATACCGGTGCCAAACCGGTACTTTTGAAACGGTGCCGGTGCTTAAACGGTGCTCAAACCGGTGCTTAAAGAATGGAGAGCACAAACTTTGTCCAAAAACCTCTTATGTTTTTATTTTTAGCAGTCTCTTTTTGGATGGGGATCTCTGACTATAAATTTTGTCACTGCCCTATGAATTTCGTCCACTCTTTCTTTGGTCATTTTTTTAGCCTTTTTGGTCAAGGTGAAGGGAGTATCTGCCATCAAACAAGAAGACAGCCGCATGTAGCTACGATGGTGTAGTTATGCTGCTGCTGCCATCATCATCTGTCATCATTTCTGCTACACTGGCAGGGCTAGGGCCAGGACTCTCCCTTTTGGGTATTGGGGGATGTTGCTAACTCCGGGTCCGATAGTATCACACCCACAGTAGATGTGCTCGGTGTGAGGTTTTGCAGCAAGCTATCAAATAAGGTGCATTTTTCGGCTTTTAAAAAGACGCTATGCGTCGCCAGGTGTTTCATCAGATTCGAGGTGTTACCTCCTTTGCACAGTATCACCTTAAAAGCACTTGTTGCAGGCTGCTGAGTTTGCATCTTTTGCTGTGAAGTACAGCCAAACCTTTGACCTTGGGCATTTTTAATCTGTAGCTCTGCTCTAAAAGAACATACGTACCTGGGCCCGTCTACTATCCTTGGAAAGGTAAAATGATTGGCTACAATCCAAAGTGTATGACATCTCAGGGAAAAAAAAAAAAGCACCGAAATAAAGCACCGAAATAAAGCACTGAGATGCGCGTTGCTTTTCGGTCTAGTTACTACCGCCATAATGGCACCGGATATCAGTACCCATCCCTAGTGATGACAGTGATTTACATTTCTGGTGTGTTATTTGTCATTTCACTCTCTGATACATGTAATTGTTTAATGCAAAAATTTTAGGAGCTATGATCTCAGAATCATACTTAATTGACCATATAAGAAAAAATAATTCCCCTCTCGCCCCTGCGGGTGGTCTATCCTTCAAGCTCGGTCCTCCACCAGATGCCTGGGAGCTTGAGGTTCCTGCGCAGTATCTTAGCTGTTCCCAGGACTGCGCTCTTCTGGAGAGAGATCTCCAATGTTGTCCCTGGGATCTGCTGGAGCAACTTGCCTAGCTTGGGAGTCACCGCACCTAGTACTCCAATTACCACTGGGACCACTGTTGCCTTCACCCTCCATATTATCTCTAGCTCTTCTCTGAGCCCTTGGTATTTCTCAGGCTTCACATGTTCCTTCTTCCTGATGTTGCTGTCATTGGGAACCGCTACATCTATCACTACGGCCGACTTCTTCTGTTTGTCTACCACCACTATGTCCGGTTGGTTAGTCACCTACAGTTTTGTCCGTCTGTATCTGGAAGTCCCAAAGAATCTTAGCTCGGTCATTTTGACCTCAGGACTTCCAGGCCATATTCGGCACACATGTTTCTGTATACTTTCCTGGCCACTTCGTTATGGCGTTCCATGTATGCCCTGCTAGCTAGCATCTTACACCCTGCAGTTATGTTCTGAATTGTCTCAGGGGCATCTTTACACAGTCTGCACCTGGGGTCTTGCCTGGTGTGATAGACCCCAGCCTCTATGTGCTCAGAGCTTGTTTCTGTGCTGTCTTTCAGTCCAGCTTTGTCCAGCCACTGGTAGGATTTCTGGATGTCAGCCACTTCCTCTTTCTGCCGGTAGTAAATACTGTCCAGAGGGCTGTCCTTCATTGATGGTCCCTCCTCTTCCTCCTCTTTCTTGGGTTTCTGCTGCCTGAGGTATTCACTGAGCACTCGGTCAGTTGGGGCCATCTTCCTGATGTATTCTTGAATGTTCCTTTTCTCATCCTGGACCGTGGTGCTGACATTCACCAATCCTCAGCCTCCTTCCTTCCGCTTAGTGTACAGCCTCAGGCTGCTGGACTTGGGGTGAAACCCTCCATGCATAGTCAGGAGCTTCCTCATCTTGATGTCAGTGGCTTCTATCTCCTCCTTTGACCAGCTTATTATCCCAGCAGGGTACCTGATCACGGGCAGGGTGTAGGTGCTGATAGCCCGGATCTTGTTCTTACTGTTCAGCTGACTCCTCAGGACTTGCCTGACCCTCTGCAGGTGGTGGTTGCAGCTGTCCTAGCAGCCTCTTCATGGTTCCTATTTGCCTGTGGGATCGCCAGGTACTTTTAGCTGTCCTCTATGTCTACAATGTTGCCGTCGGGGAGTTTGATCCCCTGAGTTCTGACTACCTTCCCTCTCTTTTTTTATCATCCGACCACACTTCTCTTGTCCGAACGACATTCTGATGTCATTGCTGTATATCTTGGTGGTGTGGATCAAGGAATCAATGTCTCATTCACTCTTGGCATACAGTTTGATGTTATCCATGTACAGGAGAGGCTTACAAAGGCTCCATTCTGTCATCGATATCCGTAGCCAGCCTTGTCAATGATCTCACTGAGGGGGTTCAGCCCTATGCAGAACTGCAGTGAGGACAGAGCATCTCCTTGGCAGATCCCTCACTTGATGGTGACTTGTGCTATGGGCTTGGAGTTGGCCTCTAGTGTTGTCCCCCACATCCCCATTGAGTTCCTGATGAAGGCTCTTAGGGTCCTGTTGATCTTGTATAGGTCTAGGTGTTCCAGGATCCAGGTGTGGGGCATTGAGTCATAGGCCTTCTTGTAATCAATCCAGGTAGTGCACAGGTTGGTCAGTCTGGTCCTGCAGTCTCGGCTGACTGGATGTCGGATGTCAGTCTTTGTTTGGCAGTTTCTAAGACCTCAGGTATGGACAGCTTGCTGTACTTCTTAGGCACCTTCTTTGTTGCACCTTTTTGCAGCTCTGATAGTTGGCTAGCCTCCCTGCGTGCTACCTTAATCTTGGCCTCTAGTCTCCTTCTCCATGGAGGGTACTTCTCTTTGTGGCTGTTAAGTTTGTAGCCAAGCATCTCACTGATCACTGCTACTGTGGTGTAGATCAGCTTGCTAGTCCTGGGAATGGTGGCAGTCTTGGTAGCCAGCTACAGAGGATCCAGGTTTCAAGCTTTACCATGATCCTATCTCTCAGGTCAGTTCCTCTTGCACTCAATGATCCTTCTTCTATTGCACTTGGGGCTTGGTACCCAATCTCAGGTGGGGGTGATGATATCTCCCCCCTGACCTGGCGTCCTGGCAAGCTTGAAGGATAGATTGCCCGCAGGGGAATTTCTCTCTCTCTCTCTTTCTCTCTTTCTCTCTCTCTCTCTCTCTCTCTCTCTCTCTATTATACTATATATATATATATATATAATATATATATATATATATATATAAAAAACACCCAGCACGCCCCTGCGGGCGGTTTATCCTTCAAGCTCGGGTCCTCTACCAGAGGCCTGGGAGCTTGAGGGTCCTGCGCAGTATCTTAGCTGTTCCCAGGACTGCGCTCTTCTGGACAGAGATCTCCGATGTTATTCCCGGGATCTGCTGGAGCCACTCGCCTAGCTTGGGAGTCACCGCACCTAGTGCTCCGATTACCACGGGGACCACCGTTACCTTCACCCTCCACATCCTCTCGAGCTCTTCTCTGAGCCCTTGGTATTTCTCCAGCTTCTCGTGTTCCTTCTTCCTGATATTGCTGTCATTCGGAACCGCTACATCGATCACTACGGCCGTCTTCTTCTGTTTGTCTACCACCACTATGTCCGGTTGGTTAGCCACCACCATTTTGTCCGTCTGTATCTGGAAGTCCCACAGGATCTTAGCTCGGTCATTCTCCACCACCCTTGGGGGCATCTCCCATTTTGACCTCGGGACTTCCAGGTTATACTCGGCACAGATGTTCCTGTACACTATGCCGGCCACTTGGTTGTGGCGTTCCATGTATGCCTTTCCTGCTAGCATCTTGCACCCTGCTGTTATGTGCTGGATTGTCTCTGGGGCATCTTTACACAGCCTGCACCTGGGGTCTTGCCTGGTGTGATAGACCCCAGCCTCTATGGATCTTGTACTCAGAGCTTGTTCTTGTGCTGCCATGATTAGTGCCTCTGTGCTGTCTTTCAGTCCAGCTTTGTCCAGCCACTGGTAGGATTTCTGGATATCAGCCACCTCCTCTATCTGCCGGTGGTACATACCGTGCAGGGGCCTGTCCTTCCATGATGGTTCCTCGTCTCCCTCCTCTTTCTTGGGTTTCTGCTGCCTGAGGTATTCACTGAGCACTCGGTCAGTTGGGGCCATCTTCCCAATGTATTCTTGGATGTTCGTTGTCTCATCCTGGACTGTGGTGCTGACACTCACCAGTCCCCGGCCCCCTTCCTTCCGCTTAGCGTACAGCCTCAGGGTGCTGGACTTGGGGTGAAACCCTCCATGCATGGTAAGGAGCTTTCTTGTCTTTATGTCAGTGGCTTCTATCTCCTCCTTTGGCCAGCCTATTACCCCAGCAGGGTACCTGATCACGGGCAGGGCGTACGTGTTGATGGCCCGGATCTTGTTCTTACCATTCAGCTGACTCCTCAGGACTTGCCTGACCCTCTGCAGGTACTTGGTGGTTGCAGCCTTTCTAGCGGCCTCTTCATGGTTCCCATTTGCCTGCGGGATCCCCAGGTACTTGTAACTGTCCTCTATGTCTGCAATGTTGCCTTCTGGTAGTTCAATCCCCTCAGTTCTGACTACCTTCCCTCTCTTTGTTACCATCCGACTACACTTCTCCAGTCCGAACGACATTCCAATGTCATTGCTGTATAGCCTGGTAGTGTGGATCAGTGAATCGATGTCTCGTTCACTCTTGGCATACAGCTTGATGTCATCCATGTACAGGAGGTGGCTGACAACTGCTCCGTTCCGTAGTCGGTATCCGTAGCCAGTCTTGTTAATGATCTCACTGAGGGGGTTCAGGCCTATGCAGAACAGCAGTGGGGACAGATAGATATGGATATATATATATATGATATATTATATATATATATATATATCATATATATATATGTATATATATATATATATATATATATATATTAGGGGTGCAACGATACACAAAATTCACGGTTCGGTTCGGTTCGATACTTTGGTGTCACGGTTCGATATTTTTTCGATACAAAAAAATGTTCATGCCTTTTTAATTTGTCATTTATTAAAATTATAAATATATATTTTAACTCAAAAGTACAGTTTTTAAATTTAATGTTGCTGAAACAACAAAATAATAAAAAAAAAATCTATCTGATCGAGAAATCACTCATCTTTGGAAAAGAGTTTATTACAGAGAAATGGCTCTTTCCAAAATAAAAGCTATACTATACTGCTTCTTCTGGGCTATATTCTCAGCAGCATATTAAACATATCAGGTCCCCATGAAGCGCAGATCCACTGGCGCTCAATCACAGACAGCATCGTCAGAAGAAAAGTTGATAAAATAAATTAAAAATTTTGTATTGTTCGATACATATGCTACCGAACCGAAAGCACTGTATCGAACGGTTCAATATTGATACGTATCGTTGCACCCCTAATATATATTATATATATATATTTAATTATATATATATATATATATATATATATATATCATATATTATAAACACAACAACACACATATATTATACATTATTACATACATACAAACATACATTATTTTTTATATATACATATGAAATTGCATTGCTAACATCTAGCATGCTGGGGATGGTTATTCCAACAGTAGGACATCTATGATTCATTTGAACAATTGTATTGTGCCCTAATTGGTTTGTCCATTTCCAGGATGCTGGCAGGGAGACATGTGTGTATCCTCTCCCTGAGCCTCATGACCTGTTTCAGGCTTCGCAGCTGAAATTTGAAGATTTTCAGAAAGATCTGGCACGACTCAGGAAGGATCTGAGAGGTAACACACGTAGCTGCATTTCCATCAGATTAAAGGACATACATTTACTGTATAAGCATTCATTTCCTGGAAACTGACCAATACCCATTACCTGACTACCTCTCATCATTCAAAGGTGAAAATGATGATTTGCAAGTTTTTGAGTCCATTTAAAAATCAAACTAAAACCATTTGGGGGCATTATAGTTGTTTAACATGATTCATACTTCCATGCGTGCATGAAATATATTGATAAAGCTGAAATGGTTCATTCAATGGTTGACTGTTTTCATTTTCTCAGCATGCATATCAGAAGTAGAAAAAGTGTGTAAGATTTCAGATGAGGAGAACTTGGAACCTTTCAAAGAAAAGATGGATGATTTCCTCAAACAAGGTAAATTATGTAAACCCCATACATACATACACACATACATACATAGATGCATACATGCATACATACACTTATTGACATGATATCACCATGCAGTTGCTGTAGATTTGCAGGTTGCACATCCGTGGTGTAAATATTGTATTCCTGTCAAGCAGGTGCTATATTGGATGGTAGTACAGTCTGAAAGTATGGTATTGTAGTGTCTTTACAGTACAACATAAAGCATAAGCACACGTAAAGCAAGTATCCCCTCGGCTTGCTGCCTGTACTTTGGGGTTTCTTCCAGTGGACGAGAGGGTTTGTTCCCTGTGCGAGGGTCGGGGAAGGGGTCCTGACTGTCATCTGCGCTTATGCGCTAAACAACGGTTTAGAGTACCCAGCCTTCCGTCCGTGGGAGGGAGACTGGGGACAGTCTCCCTCAGAACATGGTCCAAATGGACCATGTTCAGCATCTCCATTGCCAAAGCCTAAGGTGGTTGGTGCCTGTTGTTGTGGTAACCTCCCTTGTCTATCTCTGGCGTTGAGGTCACTGAGGAAGTTAAACAAGTCCTTGATGGCAGATGCGGATGAGGTTTGCCCTGAGTTCCTGAAGGCTCTGGATGTTGTGCGGCTGTCTTGGTTGGCATGCCTCTACAATGCTGCATGGAAATCAGGGGTGGTACCTCTGGGATGGCAGACCGGGGTGGTGGTGCCCATCTATAAGAAGGTGGACCAGAGGGAGTGGGGCATCACACTCCTCAGCCTCCCTGGGAAAGTCTGTGCCAGGAAGAAGAGTCTGTCCGTTGGTTGAACCTCGGATACAAGAGGTACAATGCAGTTTTCGTCTTGGTTATGCAACACTGGATCAGCTCTTTATCCTCTCGAGAATACTTGACGGTGCATGGGAGTTTGTTTTTTTGTGTACTTTGGAGAAGGCATTCGACCGTGTGCTGTGGGAGGTGGTTCCTGTGGGAGGTATGGGTTGTCTGGCCCATTGCTACAAGGCGTTCAATCATTATACAACCATTGCAGAAGCTTGCTCTGCATAGCTGGAAATAATTCTGACTCGTTTCCAGTGGGTGATGGACTCCAGCAGGGCTGCCCTTTGTCACTGATTCTGTTTGTCATTTTCATGGACAGAATTTCTAGGTGTAGCCAAGTGGAGGAAGGCTTTCACTCAGAATGTCTTCTCTGCTTTTTGCAGATGATGTGGTTCTGTTGGCTTCATTGGGTAATGGCCTCCAGCTTGCACTGGAACCGTTCGTAGCTGAGTGTGAAGCAGTTGGAATGAGAATCAACCCCTCCAAATCTGAGGTCATGGTCCTCAGCTGGAAAAGGGTGGAGCGCCCACTCTGGGTGAGGGACAAGTTCCTGTCCCAAGTGGAGGAGCTTAAATTTCTTAGACTGATTGGTGGATTTGGTGCTGCAGTGATGTGGACACTGTACTGGTCCATCATGGTGAAGAGAGAGCTGAGTGTAAAAGTGAAGCTATTGATTTACCAGTCGATTTATGCCCCTACCCTCACCTACGGTCACGAGCTGTGGGTAGTGACCAAAAGAATGAAATCATGGATACAAGCGGCAGAAATGGGCTTCCTTTAAAGCAGGGGTGTCAAACTTAAATACACAGTGGGCCAAAATTCAAAACTGGATCAAAGTCGCAGGCTAACATTAATATTCATTGAAAAAAACTCTTCCTCCAAATATAACAAGGAATCTTTTCTTATGGACTCAAACAAGTTTTGCTGAAAAACTGAATATGGAACAAGCAAAGCTTAATACTAAACAATATATAAAACTTATATAAACGTATATATAACTTAATATTGCACACATGCAAAATCAAAATTCCAATTAAATAACACATCAGTGGAATTAATTTCTTAATTAAATTTGTAGTTGCAGCCTTCTGAATTAAATTTTATCATTTATCAAATTTTCATCATATTCTCCCACCTCTCCAGAAAGCTCCTGTTTTCTGCCTTTCTTTTTGCCACTTTGGGATAGGTAGCATGGCAGTATTTGCATGGTTGCTATGACTATGGTTAACAGAGGAGAGGGTGCTAATGGGTCCTGTCATGACTGACGTGCCATAACACCAACAGAGCATTCTGGGAATTGTAGTATTAGCAGTACATGCACTGTATAATACTGGCAGGCCAGCTCTAATGGTAATTTTGTATGGCTTCGCGGGCCAAATGTAATTAGGCTGCGGGCCAATTTTGGCCCGCAGGGTGGTAGGGTGGTTCGGGCATTTGACAAGGATGCCTCCTGGGCACCTCTTGGGTGAGGTTTTCCAGACGTGTACCACCAGGAGGAGGCCCCGGGGCAGACCCAGGACACGCTGAAGGGATTATATCTCTCGGCAGGCATGAGAAGGCCTTGGTGTTCCCCCGGAGAATTTAGAGGAGGTGACTGGGGAGAGGGAGGTCTGGGCTTCTTTGCTTAGGATGCTGCTTCTGCAAAGTGGCCCCAGATAAGCAGAAGAAGATTGATAGATGGAACTGATTGTTATTGTACATGAATAAAATTGAAATGAAAATTGACTTATCAGACCAGGCAGCATTTTTCCAATCAACTATTGTCCAACTTTGGGGAGTTCATGTGATTTGTTGCCTTAATTTCCTGTTTTTTAACTTTTTAACTTAAAAAGGTAATCTTGATTGTGTTTATATATACCATGTGATTCACTGATTTGTTTGCACGAATGAGCAACTGAACAGATGTACCTAACAAACTGCATGGTGAGTGTATCTAGTGAGTGGGATAAGATGCCTCAAATCACCCTTTCTAATGTGTTTTCAGTAATTTTCTTGTGCTATAAGTATGATTTCTTGTGTTTTTGGAGAAAGAAGTCCTACCATCAATTAATGCTTTAATTTTAAACGACCCTTTAAGATTAAAGCATCAGCCTAAGCCTAAGGTGACCCTTAGGCTTAGGCTGATGGGGGCATCCCACAATGCACTGACTAGTTTTTCATTCACTGTGTGGTTACACACCACTCTGCACTTAATCATTAGTTGTTGTTATCAATCTTTGGCTCTGTTACGCAGTGTGTCTTTTATCCTGTCTTGCTCCCATCACCCCAACTGGTTGAGGCAGATGGCTGCCCCTACCTGAGCCTGGTTCAGCTGGAGGTGTCTTCCTGTTAAAAGGGAGTTTATCCATCCCACTTCACCAAGTAGAGTCTTTAACTTAAAATATAAAGCATCTTGAGGCAACCGTTGTTGTGATTTGGTGCTATATAAATAAAACTGAATTGAATTGAAATTGAAAGTGTCTATAGTATGAGTACACTTGAGGACAGAGCATATAATTTTCTACTGGAATAAATGGACATTCATGATAGCAAATCCAATCACTGTCTCATGATTTACACACATATTGACTTCATGTATTGTTCCTCCTTTCTTAGCTAAAAGTGAACTGGAGATGCTGGATTCTCAACTCAGCAGCACTCATAAACTGTAAGAGCGACCTTCTTTATTTGTTATATTTGTGACAGTACTGTCTCTTTAACATATATCATCTAATTTCAGAAAAACATTAAAACATTGCACAGAACTCCAATACCATTACATTTTGACTGGTTTGTACCAACCAGTTATCCCCACCGCTGTGTAACAGACGCAAGTCAGCAATGTTTTTTAGACTACATTTCACATATAAAGTGTGCATTTCTATCCTAAAGAGGCATTAATGACACAAGTTATAGGTTTGTAAACAAAGATAACCTGGTTTGAATCCTTTTTTAATTACTGCATTTGGCACTTTGTACTCACTGTTTACATATAGGAAAAGCTATTGGTTAGGAGTAAAATATGTCAAATCACCTGAGAAAGCCTACAAATTGAAAACTTGGATAGAATTTGTAGGCCATCCCTTTCCCTTTGCCTTCTCCTCCTTACCCTACCCTACAGTTCCTTTCATAATCTTTATTCATTAGACATGAAGTGTCATATATTTCAGGCCTTTTTAAATTTTTATTATGATTCATCAGTAATTATTTTAATATTTCATTTTGCGTGTCAGAAGTTTATTATTCAAATAGCATAAACACTATATACACTGTATTGCCAAAAGTATTCACTCATTCATCGAAATCATTTAATTCAGGTGTCCCAATCAGCTTCCATGGCCACAGGTACATAAAATCAAGCACTTAGGTGAAAGAATGGCTTGCTCTCAGGAACTGTGAAATCCATAATGGTACAGTGATAAAATGCCACCTGTCAACAGGTCCACTCTTGAAATATCCTCACTATTAAATATTTCAGTATCAGATGTTAGTGGTATTGTAACATAGTAAAGGGACTGGGAATAACAATTCAGCAACAAAGTAACAGGCCATGTAAAATCACAGAGCAGGATCAGCAGATGCTGAGACACATAGACTCATAGCTCTGCCAACTTTCTGCAGAGTAGATCCCTACAAACTTCATGTGGCCTCCATGTGGAATTCAAAGACATCCTGAAAATAAAAGTGAAAAAATGATGCAGCAAGATGTATGCCCCCTCACGTGCTTGTATGCATGCCTCACAATGTTGGGGCATGTTCCTAATGAGAAGAAAGCTCCAAGACAGGTGCAAGCCACTGCCTGGCCTGTAGAGGTCTGTGCGTCTGTCCATAAATATGCCTCCCCAGACTATCACTGACCCACCACCAAACCGGTCAGCTGAATGATGTCACAGGAAGCATAATGTTCTCCATGGTCTCTTCAAACCCTTTCACATCTGTCATGTGTGCTCAGGGGGGCAACCGCTCTCATGTGCTAACATCACCTGGTGCCAGCGGTTGACCTGCCAAGCCAAGTCAACTTTATTTATAAAGCACTTTAAAAACAGCAACCAGTGACCATTGTGTGGAACATAGCAATAAAAAATAAAATTGAAATAAATAAAATAAGTACATATAAAATAATGACTAGAATTAAAATTACAACACAAAATAAGAGCATTGACAAATGCACGATCTAATTAAAATGAATAAAAACAGTCAAAAAATAATTTAATTAAATAAATAAATAAAAACAACAAATCTCAAACTGCGTCCAATGACAAGCAGAAGAGGTGGGTCTTAGAGAGGCCTGTCTAATGTGAAACAGCAATGAATTCCCCAATTTGGGAGCCACTACAGCAACAGCATTGTCTCTGAACCACCACTATGTCCTTCGCACATCTAAGAGCAGTTGGTCAGCTGATCTCAGTGATTGGGAAGGGGAGTGTTTCAAAGAGATCTTTTAACAGCATGTTTTTTTGTTTTGTTTTGTTTTAGCCAGCTGTCTCAGCTAAAAGAAGCTAACCCTGCACTGATCTGACTGCTCAATCTAAAATCACTGTCCATCCTAAAACCCGTTTGTAACAGTAAGCTTTACATACTGTGCTAGCAGCCTGTGTCTACATGAAAAGACCCACCAGTGACACCAAATTCAAATTCAAATTTTATTTGTCACACACACACAACCATACACAGTATGACATGGGGGTGAAATGCTTGTAGCTGTACAATGCCCGACCATTAAATGACAGAAAAAGGTTTTACAGTATTTACAATTTACAGGTTACTACAAAATTTACAAATTAACTTAGAAATTTACAGTAAAAAATGTGCAAATAGCAGAAAGAGATTATAAGGATTATAAATTATAGGAAATGTGTGGTGGTGCATGTGGTGATGTGTGTGAGTCCAGTCTTATAGTGACGTGTTTGGGAGAGTCCAGTCCTACACCTGGTTCAGGCCCTGAATAGCCTGGGGGAAGAAGCTCCTCCTCATTCTCTCTGTTTTGGCCTTAAGGGAGCGGAAGCGCTTCCCAGACCTCAACAGTGAGAAGAGTCCATTGTTGGGATGGGAGAGGTCCCTCATAATCTTCCTAGCTTTGGTCTTGCACCGCTTGGTGTAGATGGACAGCAGGTCAGGGAGCTCTGATTGAATGATGCGTTCTGCCGAGCGCACCACCCTTTGCAGATCTCGTCTGTCCTGCTTGGTGCTGTTCCTAAACCAGGTCCAGATGTTTGCCGTCAGGACGCTCTCGATGGTACAGGAGTAAAAGTTCTTGAGCGCCTTCAGTGGCAGATGGAAGTCTCTAAGTCTTCTGAGGAAGAAGAGACGCTGACGGGCTTTTCTGGACCTGACACAACAACTTCTGTCTTATTTTCATTAAAATTTAGGAAGTTTAGAGCCATCCACACTTTTAACTCCTCAAGGCTAAAACTAAAGTTTTCATTGAGTAGGCATGGTTTTGTGTTAGGGGTACGTAAACCTGTATAACATCTCCATAACAATGGAAAACAATTTTGTGCTTTCTAAAAATAAAACCAAGGGGCAGCAGATACAAATAAGATACTAGAGGCGCAAGTATCAAGCTCCATGGAAGGAAAAGGAGCAGAGGAAGATCTGAAATCATGTAGCCCAACCTATAAAGTTTTCTGATACGTGTAGGATCTGAACTATTCCAGAGCAGTGCCACAAATGCCCTCACAGTGCTCTAAAATAACAGATATTAAAATAAGTCTAGGACAGGGGTCGGCAACTCTAGGCAGGGTTAATTGATGGCACGACCATAGCTGGACTAGCCATCGGGCATACCGGGCATTTGCTTGGTGGCCCGATAATTTTCTTTCTTTTTTTTTTGTAACGGTATAAACAACGAAAGGTGGTGGATTGGCCAGATGCTGGCTGGCAGGTGGATCAGGGAGAGGGGAGGCAGGAGGAGCAGAGACCTGAGGCAGCCGTCGGTCTGACTGTCAGGTGAACTGAACTTCAGGTAAGAAGTTCTGACCTGCAGTCTATCTGGGTCAGATATAAACCAAGTTTAGGTGGAGTTTATTTTCGTTGTGCTGACTTTTTACAGTCAGTTACAATAACTCGTACTGCGTACTAGCTAGCATGACAGAGTTTCTATACAGCTGGGTGGGTGCTATGTGTTACTGATAGTGAACTTTATTTTATTCATAAGGTTAGTTAGTAGAGTTGCCAACCGTCCTGTAAAAAGACAGAATCGTCCCGCATTCAGAGAAATTATTACGCGTTTCGTGTTGAGCTGAGAAGGGACGCAGTTTGTCCCGGACTTCAGCTAGGATGGAAAAAGACACAGAGGTGGAGTTATTCTGCTGCACAGCTGCCTCTTCTTCTCCTCTCATTCTCTCCCTCTCCTGTTGCTACTTTAATCATGAAACTGATCAATGATCAGCTGATCGGCTTTTCTCTCTTGTTTGTTTATCGCCCACTTTGCGCCAGATGTCTCGCTAAACAACAGCAGCATGTTTAAGCTTGATCAGCTGTTAGAATTTATTTAATATTAGTTTCTAGTATCCGCTGATGTTTGCTGGAGCCACAGCTGTAAAGCTGCTGGTCATTATGTCGGTTTGGTTATCTAGTGAGAGGGAAACATGAAGATGAAACCAGGAGATGTCCTTACTGAATCATCAGAGCTGAACAGGTGATGGAGAAACAGGTAGTGATGGGCAGATGAAGCTTCATGAAGCACTGAAGCTTTTCATCCAATTGGTTCACCCCAGTGCAAAGCATCATCATTTTCAGCTCCTCCCATAAATGAAGCAAGCCTCGATATGCGCATCACGGAAACGCCCCCTCAATTTCTCGACACAAGCTTCGCAGCCTCGATACAGAACGTCACATCACTAGAAACAGGTTTACCTTTTAGGTGACATAAATAAGTTGGAGGGAAGTTATGAACTGTTTCTGAGAGACAAATAACCCCAGGATCCTTTTCTAAGCAGCTGACAGCTGGTAACTGTGCAGGGGCGGTCTAGCAAAGTTCTGCCAGGGGGGCCAGGTGGGGCAGGGAAAGAGGGGCACAAAGAAATACTTTCTTATTCTCATTTAAAATGTCTGGCTGTTATTAAATAATTATCTGAAGCTTACAACCAAAGTTTTTATCTGACGTAAAATGTATAGAAATCATACATATACCAACAAGACATTGTCACAACAGCATTTGTTTTCATTCAAAGGCTTTATGGCTTTAATACCTGGTGGGCCGGTCTTTAGTCAAGCCGGTAT
>NW_024582745.1:17365-32154 GCF_018398535.1 Haplochromis burtoni
AACTATATAGAACCAACTAACATTTTGTTTATTAATCTGAATACCCTGAAATTTTATGATTTAGTTGAATATAAAATGGCACAGATAATGTATAAAGCACAAAATAACTTGCTTTGCCCCAGTACTCCGAAGCTGTTCAAAGTCAGAGAGTCAATATCACTTAAGGGGAACAGATTTCTTTAAAAAAAACAAGTTAAGGACAAACATAAAGCAGAGATGTGTTTCTGTTAGAGGAGTTAACCTGTGGAATAGTTATGACACTGATTTAAAAAGGTGTAGTTCATTTTCCTTGTTTAAAAACATGTTTAAAAATAGAGTAATAGAAAAATATATAAATCAAGAATGAAAAGAGCAAAAAGGAGAAAAAAAACAACCTCTTGATTCTTTTGCTTTGATGTAGTTACTTATCTAAGGTGGAAAGTTTTTTTTTTCTTTGTTTTTTTTTTTCTTTCTTTCTTTCTTTGTTTGGTTTTTGCTTTGTTTTATTCTTTGCTTCGAGCCCTGTGTACAGGAGCTGCATACAAAAAGATATTTTGTGAAAAGGGTTGGCGTAATAAGCAAATGCTTCAGCCAATACCTTTTGATTAGCCTTGTCTCATGCTTTCTTTCTTTATGGTAGATTTTTGTTCTGTTTTCACTGTTTGTTTGTTTGTTTTCACTGTTTTCACTGAGATTTGAATTTGAATGCTAATCAATAAAATCAAAATCTTAGCTAACAACCCCAACTACCAGATTCAACTTGTAATTGGCTAAAAATAACTTAGCCTACTGGTGAGGGGGACGTTGTTAGCTTTCCACATTCCGACACTTCAAAAGCTTCAGAAGCTGTCCACTCAGCTCAGCATCAGCACCACGGAAATACACGGATACATCCGTAGACTCGAGACACAAGGCGTCTTTGGGACTTTCAGGTGTTTGGACCAATGTTTTATTTTCTGATCAAACCAGAAATCTTTAATGAGCAGCTGGATTTGTCTCACATTAACTGGCTGAGTTAATGCCAGTTAATGCAACATCGAAGTAGCTGGAATCCACAGCTGTGCGTGTTCATGGAGCTGCATGTTCACCTGCTGGACATCACTACCTGACAAGTTTAACTGTCTTCAGAACATTGCAGAGGCCTTATTGACAGTGTTTGGCTCTACATGTCTGTGTGAGCGGATTTTCTCTCACATGAGTCCTCAGGTAGCCTCTGAATGCTGGACACTCGGAGACCTGTGTCTCTGAGTGGGAGACCAGAGATCACATTAACATGTGTGTCTCTGTATTAACAAACATGCCATATTGGCCCAGTTTATTTTTCTTATTATTGTTGTGAGGAGGCCATAAATAGCATTTGTATTTTCCGTTGTACAGTTCATTTGCTGTTATGAGTTCTTGTTATGGAGAAAGTGTCTTTTTATCCATAACATAACAAAATAGCTGATAACGCTGATAGCTGCCAACATCTGCAAACAAATATAATTCTAGAAAGTGGTTCTATATATTGTGTAACTGTTCATACAGAGCGTTATGAAATTTATTGCTAATGCAATCATATGGCACACTGACTTCTGAGGAAATTTTAAATGGCACTCGCCATCAGAAAGGTTGCCTACCCCTGGTCTAGGAGAACTAGCATCATATAGTTTCCTGAATCTATAGCCAGGAGTATGTCATTAAATACCCTCAGCAGTGCAGGTTCTGTGCTAGAGACCAGATTAAAAAAGACATTGTTTTAATTAAAAAACACCTTCAATTGACTGTAAACAGAATTTCTGAAAGAAAAGGAAATATTCCTAATAGGCCTAAAGTTAAATAATTCAGTATCCAACTGTCCAGGCCAGGTTTTTTGATCAGTGGTTTCACTGTTGCACGCTTAAAAGGTTTAGGAACAGCTCCTGAGTACAGGTAGCCCAACCAGTAACATTTTCTGAACCAAACAAAGCCAACAATTCTTTAATATTTGAACAACACCTGCAGTGTGCCCTTTTTCAGCTGTCTTTCAGCTTTTCGGGATTCACATCTGACAGCACAAGTTGTGTCAATTATCCAGGGCTCAGATTTGGTTTCAGGGTGCCTGGTTTTTAATGGAGCCACAGTATCTAATACAATTTGGCAGGGTGAATGAAACTAGGAGCAGAGCGTCTCTGTATCTGAAGACACAGACTCGGGAATCCCAGATTTCAGATTGAAATAAGCAGAGAAATGCGCAGTTCAATAATATGACAGTGCCACGCAGGGGTGTGAGGTTTAACAGGTTTAACAGGGCAAGGCAATGTCAAATAAGACAGGCTTATGATCTGAAAACACTTTATCACAGATGGTTAAGTCTGAAACAGACAAACCATGTGTTAGTCCAGACACCAACTGTATAAAATTAAGGGCCAATTAGGCTTAAAAAGTCCTTTAACCATTGGTTTGTCAGGACAGCAAATATGTACATTAAAATCACCAATAATAAAGACTTGATTATATTTAGGCATGACTTCAACCAATAATTTAGAAAAGTCATTTAAAAAGTCCTTATTACATTTATGTGGTCAACAGATCTCAGCACATAACACAAGATGAGAGTGACCCAGCTCAAATAAGCTCAGTTCAGAGCTGGAGAATGGAGACACTGATGGAGATAGCGCCTTACTTTTTGTTTTTAAAATGCCATAGAAAGGTGCACCAGACAGGCCTTCAGCCTCACCAGCGTACCGCTGTGTCGCCTGCACCAACAGTGATGCTTCCTCCAGGAAGCATTGTAATCAGAGTGCAGGAGAGTTAATGATAACTGTCAAAAACGGGAAAAGTCTTTTGGCCACCATGAAGACACTTCACTCTGGCAGAAACTCAAAAATGCAGGAGACTATGATAATAAACCAGTAGAGTTAAATTTTGAGTAAGTAATGCATGGCAAATCTTCCGGAATGGCACTTAATAATATGCCATCGTGGATGAATTAAACTACCTGTGCAGCGTCTGTAGGGTCCAGGTATTCTTGCTACGGGTGCCTCATGCTACCAGTAGCAAGAAGTTGGACATTTCTTTTTTTATATTTGAAATGCTGTATTCTTTATATTTCATGACCGTCAACTGAAATATCTCACTTGTAATGAATGCTTTTCAATGCTTAGCATGATGACATATAGTAGACGTCAGTATAGTATATAAAGAAAAAAGTATCAGAGCATGAACACTGCATTTCTTTTTTTCAGCCTCTGTCATAGTCACTGATGTTAGTGGTTTCAACTCTGTGAAAAATTTAAACATCAGATTAATATCCATTACATTTTGAACATAAAATGCTGTTACATTTCAATCATTAATGCATCTCCGCACTGGATTGCTTTTGTTATTGTTCTTCTTTCTTATTACTGGCATTGATAACAAAAATGGAATTACTAGCTACATTATAAAGCAATTCTGATAAACTCATAGAAACATGAACAAAGTTTATTAGTAAAACAGTCCTTAAACCACTCACACAGAACAAATTTTGTGTCAGATATATATTAAGGTGACAACTGGTGTATTTTCAGGTTCCTGGAACTTACAGTGTTTTTCTCAGTGAAGGCCAAAGCAGGAGAGAAAGAGGTTTCACCTAACATGTTCTTCTCCATCTGGCATGAGTTCTCCTCTGACTTCAAGGACCAGTGGAAGAAGGAGAACAAAACCATTCTCAAAGAGAGGTACAGTTATTTCTTTATCCATTCTCTTCAGCTTTCTGTCTTGCATCGTGTCATTAAACTTAGCTGTTGAATATGCACTGTGTAACTGCATTAACATTGTATGTTTTGCAGGTTAAAAGCAGCAGAAGAGAGTTTCCGACAGGCCAAAGAGAAGGCATCCTACAGTGTCAAACCTAAACAATCATCGGGAATTGTACGTTAAGCTCTTCTTTATTCTCTTTGATCAAAAGTTTGTTGTCTTTAGCTAACAAACTAAAGTTTTAAAATGTATAACATATTTTTTTTTCTTCATTAATTTTTTGTCTTTGTGCTGGGAGTATCCACTGGGAAAAACTGGCAGCTCTTCCTATCTTTACTCCACATCATTGAATCTGCATAAGTCTGTCTGAGGGACTCCTTTTCAAATTTAGTTTTAGGACCCAAATGATTTTGGCTTATATTAAGCTTTTTGCTGTAAAGTTGTATATTATAAATTTTTTTATTTATTTGTATTTCTGTATTTATTTATTTTTTGTCAATGCAGTAACACAGGAACCCTGCAAAGTGTTTCCTATGGAACTGGCTGGATGAATAATACTCAGTTAATCTCTCTTTCTCTCTCTGTCTTTCTACAGAAAGCCAAGCTTGGCATGAAAATTTGACATAGTGGGCTTGGCACGCTTGTTTTCATGACTTTGGACACCAGCAGTGAATCAACCACAAAAGTATGAAGATGACCGACAAGAGAATTAAGCGACAGAATAAATGAGAATGACCTACAATATGTGCAGACAAGCGATCTCTGGACTTTTTTTCTCATCGTTATTTTTATGTTTGGTCACATTTGCCTGCTCTGTCTGCCTGTTGCTTTAGATGACTATTGGATTCAACAGAATCATGAAAAGATGCTCCTTCAGGGCCATCAGGTGCAAAATATTTACAGTAATCATCAGTATCCCTTGTCTATGGAGCCCAGGTTTAACTGATAATGTAATACACTCATAATCATTAACACCATCAAGTTTCCTAAATAAGTATTTGAAAAATAATTAAAAACAATAAGCAATTATTCCTAACGACACTGACCTTTATTAAGAGCAAATGAGGCCAGTAAGATGTGATGGAAATTAAGCACTAGTGACATGATGGTATTGGATTTACTATGGAAAGTACTGTTGTTGCAGACTTTATCTAATTTTCAGTTAAAAAATTGGGTTCTTGTTTTTATACTCCAAGCAGTAATCCATAATGACTGTGAACCAATAGAACAATTTTTTGTTCAAATATCCATCCATTCTGCTTCTCTGGGGCTGGGTCGCGGAGGCAGCAGCCTGAATGGAGACGCCTAGACGTTCCTCTTGCCAGCCACTTCCTCCATCTTATCCGGGATAACACTGAGGCAATCCTAGGCCAGCAGAGAGATGTAAACTCCTAGGTCTGCCTGAGGACATCCTGACTGGAAAACCTGACTTAGTAGAGCTCTAGGAGACATGCTCATCAGATGTCCGAACCCACTCAACCGGCTCATTTCAATGTGGAGTAGCAGCAGCTCTACTCTGAGCCCCTCTTCATGTCCTTACCCTCTTATCTCTAAGAGAGAGGCCAGCCACCCTTCAGAGAAAGCTCATTTCTGTCGCTCGTATCTGTGACCATAGGTAAGGATAGGGAAGTAGACTGATTGCTAAATCATAGCATCACGTTTATGCTCAGCTCTCTTTTCACCACGATGGACTAGTACAGCATCCGCATCACTGCAGCTGCAGCACCAGTCTGCTCTCCTCACTACCTAAACTCCTCCACTTGGAGCAGCAACTTGTCACTCACCCGCAGAGGGTCAGTGACAAGTTCACCCTTTTCTCACTGACAACCATCGCCTCAGATTTTGGAGATGCCGATTCTAGTTCCCATCGCATCACACAGCTGTGAAACACTCCAGTATGAACGAGGCCACTACCTGATGAAACCAAAAGAACAACAATGTCTGCAAAAAGCAGAAATAAAATTCTTAGGCCACCAAAGTGGAAGCCTTCCACCAACTGGCTACAGGGGCAGTCCCTGTGGAGTTTAACACCCACCGGAAATGAATCTGACTCATTGCTGGCAATGAGCTCATGAAATGCTTTTACAGGGACCCAAATGGCGTGCAGCGATGGGAGTACCCTTACTCCCGAGTCCCAGGTATTTAAACCCTAGTGGTAGTTATCTCTCAAGAGATAACTAGGGTTGATCATGTGCCGTATGTTCTGGACACTCGGGTGAAAAGCAGAACTGAGCTGGACTGATCACCACCGTGTGGTAAGTTAGATAACGCAGCATAAGGTGTGCCCTGAGTTATTAAAGGCTCTGGATGTTGTAGGGCTGTCTTGGTTGATATGCCTCTACAACATCAGATGGAGAGCTGGGTCGGTGCTTCTAGATTGGCAAACTGAAGAGGTGCTTCCCATCTTTAAGAAGGGGTACCAGAAGGTGTGCTCCAACTGCAGGGGGATCACACTCCTTAGTCTTCCTGGTAAGGTCTATGCTAGGGTACTGGAAAGGAGAGTTCATCCAAACAGGCCTTCGGTGAAGCTGGTTCTGTTTTGTAGCGAGCTGTCTTGCTGTAGTCTTCTTCAGACAGTCTCCACTGCCTGAGTTATAGGTATGTAAGTGATGAAAATGAGACCAATGCCAGTTGTGTGAGTTACACTTATCAATATCACAACTTTATCATTAAGACACAGGAGAATCTGATGGGTTATAGTCAAGTATTCCAATAACATTTATTTCCAAATTGGCATGGGGCAGTTTTAGTTTTTATTCTTTCGGCTCTAGTCCCAGTCACGATTAATGGTCTGAGAGTGATTAAAGAATAAATACAAAAAAACCCAGCCCAATAACAGACATTATTTTAGATATTATTTTTAGACACTAGTTTAAAATTTTAAACCCTTCTGTTCTCTGTGCACAGAGTTCCACAGGTACATGCTCTATGAATGGTGCTGCTGTCTTTTGGACACTTGATTGGTCAATAGTAGTTTCATACTTGTTGCTATCCAATCTGGAACCTAACCTGCTCCGGATAAGGTTAGGTTACCATAGTGAGGTACCCCAGTAAGAAATCAACCACCTTTGTAACACAGAACACATAGGGTTAACCCCCCAGGTTACCTGAATAAGACAAAATCCTGTGTCTACAGGAGTCTCATTGACTAAGGACCTTTTGACAATGACTTGTGACCCTTATCAGTCCAACTTCTGCATCCCATTCTAATGAACTCCAATTGTGGTATTTTAAATGTATTGACTCAAGTCATGGACTCTGCTATTGAAAGTATTAAACACTGCAGTCAAAAATAATATCAAAATTAAGACCTTAAACAGTCCAGCATTCAGAGTTCTCTCATCTGACAACTTCAATTTTATTTTTGTGAACATTCTTTTTTTTGTGGTTTAGGAAAAAGAAAGAGAGAATACTGATCTGCAAACACTGTATGGCATTATGTTTGGTTCACAAAAAACATTTCAGGAAAATGTAAGCCTGCAAAGAAAAACTCATGATCGGTCTTTGTAAAACACCCATATGCATCTGGATATTTCATTTCTTCTCTTATGTATTTACTGGGACAGAACTCTTTGTAACTATCAGATGATATCACTATGATTGCTGTTTACTGTAGGTTTGGTTTTCTTGTAACTGTGAGTGAGAGTGTAAACCATTTCCAGAGATTACACAGACCCAACCAGCTTGCCTGTGCTGAAGACTGGCACTGATAATTGCATTAGAAGATACTCATGGCTATACTGGGCTTTAATGTGTAGATTCTGACTGTAACTTGCCATCTTTTAAAATCAACAGAAATACAGCCATAGACACATCCTTGTAAATTAAATCATCTCGCCTCAATAAACCTCTCACTTTGTGATTCTGCATCCTCAAAACCATTCAGACTGTCTTTTAGCAGAAAATCCAAGTCAGCATACATTTGTACAGCTGGTATGCCAAATCTGACAGGCAGCATTTTGCAGGTGTTGCAGAATTAATGTAAAGTAATAAAATGTTAAAGAAATAATATGATCATCAGCATGATGTTTACAATTGCAATCTAGTTTGGGGCAGTGCTGTTCCAGCATCAGGCTGATCTAGCACAAAGTATGATGTGGGAACTGTGAGTGGCTTGCAAACATTGGAGGAGTGGAAACACTGCGTGCAGGGGGGTCAAGCAACCGTTTTTGATGTGGAAAACTAAAAGAACTTGGAATATCTGAGATCAATCCAAGGCTCAACTTCCATCCCATCCAGGTGGACACTGCTGTTCACCCAGTTTGAATTTTGCCCTTTCCTGTTGTTCATTGTCAAGCCAGATACCTTGTGCTGTCAGTTAGAGCCTGACTTGCATTGCTCACCTAACTTTCACCAGAAAGTACACACACTGGGTCTGTGACCCAGTGCCATGACACTTTCCAGCAGTTTCCTTTGTGATTCTTTCCTTATAATGCTGCTTTATTGAACATGTGCTCAGCATCAGTTCTAACAACACAGCAACAGGTACAACAGCTACGAATAAAACTCCCACTAGGCAGCCCTAACGCAAAAGCATATCAGATGGCGTAAAGCCGCAATGCCCCCCACAGCTCAACACAGGCACTAACATAACCCAGTATATGACACCTTCTTCTTCCAGCGGTCTCTATATCATCTGCCTATATCATCCCCTTTCCCTAGCATCCTCCTCTGTCACACCAACCCTCTGCATGTCCTCTTTCACAACATCCATGTATCTGTTCTTCATCTTCGGCTCCTCCCTGGCAACTCCAAATTCAACACCCGTTGTCCATTATATCCACTATCTCTCCTCTGCACAAGTCCAAACTATCGTAGCCTTGACTCTCCTACTTTGTCCCAAAACTACTCCACGTGAACTGTCTGTCTGATATGCTGATTTCTAATTTTTTTTCATTCTAGTCACTCCCAATATAAATCTTAACATCTTCAGCTATGCTGCCACAAGCACAGTGCTATCATTTCAAACCATAAATTAAAGTAGGTTTCACTACCATCTTGCAAATCCTCCCTCACGCCTGGGATGGGTATCGTTTAGGTTTTATCCGATACCAGTACCAAACCGGTACTTTTGAAACGGTGCCGGTGCTCAAACCGGTGCTTAAAGAATGAAGAACACAAACTTTGTCCAAAAACCTCTCATGTTTAGTTGGGGGTTTTTTGTAAAAAGATAACAATGTTAGCCTTTTCTGCAGCTATGGGGCATATATGGTATCACTCTTGGCTGGAAGCAGTGCTTAAACAATGGAAAAACACAAACTTTGTCCAAAAACCTCTCATGTTTAACTGTTTTCCACTTTTTCTTTGGGCATTTTAGCCTTTTTGGCCAGGGTGAAGGGAGTATCTGCCATCAAACAAGAGGACAGCCGCATGTAGCTATGATGATGTTTGCTAGTTCACCTTACATGCATTAATGTAATAACGTGGTTAGCCTACTCAACGTAAATTACACACGAACAACATGAAGTTACTCACGCAGAGAAGAACGGCTGCTGCTGCGATCATCATCCTCATCATTTCTGCTACACTGGTAGGGCTAGGGGCCAGGACTCTCCTCTTCGGGTTTTTGGGGGATGTTGCCTACTCCGGGTCCGATAACAGGCACCACACCTGCAGTAGATGTGCTCGGTGTGAGGTCTCGCAGCAAGCTATCAAATACGGCGCATTTCTTGGCTTTTAAAAAAAACACTATGCGTCGCCAGCTGTTTCATCAGATTCGAGGTGTTACCTCCTTTGACAGTACACTGTAAGAAGTCATCTATAGAATCTACCCAATAAATCTGAGGTAACAATTTGCATTGACTTTTTTGGGGTAGATTTAGTTCAATATATTGTGTATAAAATAACTTCAATAAAAAGCTATGAAATACTTAATTAAATTGGGTAAAATTTACCCCATATTTATGTATACATTCAACAGCTACTTACTCATTGAAATTAGGTAAAATTATCTCATGTTTGCTAGTTGGTAATACCTGATAATTACTAATAAAATTTAATTATTATAGGTTGATAAACATTACCTATTCATATAAGGTAAAATGTACCCCCCCAAAAAAGATATTCAAATGGTTCCTCATCTCAATGTTTTTATTCCATAAAAATACAGAATAAAGTGCAACACAACAGCTAATGCAGACAACACTTTCAAAGGCCACTCAGTCCATTTTAAAAGCCAAAAGCACAGAAACTCTACAAGGTTGTTTCTGTGCATGTACGTTATCAAACATATGGATAGATAGAACAGAACACTAACACCAACATGCAATAGTTTCTGTGCTTGCTGTCAGAAGAAAAATTACAGCTCCACCAAGCTATGTCCTCTGGGAACAAGAGGGGAAAGGTGTGTGCATTGCATAAGCTTATTTTTGAGGCCGTGGACCCTTTTCAGTAGTTTCGCCCCGTCAAGTTCCAAAAACAGTTTTTGAAAAGTGTCAGATGTGTTCTTCAGCTCCTTCGGATAGTCGAGGTTGAGGGCATATATCAGTCCCATCAGCAGTACACATGCCTTTGTTCGGCTTCCACATCCCTCCATCACTTGGTTTCCCTCAATCACAACGAACACATCTGATGGATCCTCCTCAGCCATGATGTTGTGGATCACGATCACCTTCATCATATTGTCTGTGTAATCCTCACATTCCTACGTGTTAAAAAGAAAGAAACAAAAAGCATGCAGACGTTTTATTTTATTTAAGATGCTTTTTCAATATATTTCAGTTGATCTGAAGAGGGGAGTGGACAGAAGATGAATGGAGAAGGGGAGAACAGGGGATAGGAGAGGACAGGAGAGAAGAACATTAGGATCCCTTGAGTTAATAAGTGAACTGTTATCAATATGACAAACCTGGCAGTCATGAAAAAGATCTTCTTGTCTTTCCCCGAGGTAGCTAATGAGGCAGCAGATAAGGAGATCCCTTTTCTTCTCAATGCTCTGTGTCTGTAGGGAGATACAATTTAGTGAAAAGACTAAGTCGAGTGATTTACTTACATTAAGACTGAATTACTTAAAAACAAAAACATGGCTGATGCCTCTCTCCAACTTTCAACAGGTGAGAGGCTGGGTACACCCTGGACAGTCAATCACAAGGAAACATAGAGACAGACAGGATAAACAACCATGCACGCACACACTCAAACCTAAGGAGAGATGCACACACAGTAGCTGGTATTTTGGCCCATTCCTCCATGCAGATCTTCTCGAGAGCAGTGATGTTTTGGGGCTGTCGCCGAGCAACACGGACTTTCAACTCCCGCCACAGATTTTCTATGGGGTTGAGGTCTGGAGACTGGCTAGGCCACTCCAGGACTTTCAAATGCTTCTTACGGAGCCACTCCTTTGTTGCCCGGGCGGTGTGTTTTGGATCATTGTCATGTTGGAAGACCCAGCCTCGTTTCATCTTCAAAGTTCTCACTGATGGAAGGAGGTTTTGGCTCAAAATCTCACGATACATGGCCCCATTCATTCTGTCCTTAACACGGATCAGTCGTCCTGTCCCCTTGGCAGAAAAACAGCCCCATAGCATGATGTTTCCACCCCCATGCTTCACAGTAGGTATGGTGTTCTTGGGATGCAACTCAGTATTCTTCTTCCTCCAAACACGACGAGTTGAGTTTATACCAAAAAGTTCTACTTTGGTTTCATCTGACCACATGACATTCTCCCAATCCTCTGCTGTATCATCCATGTGCTCTCTGGCAAACTTCAGACGGGCCTGGACATGCACTGGCTTCAGCAGCGGAACACGTCTGGCACTGCGGGATTTGATTCCCTGCCGTTGTAGTGTGTTACTGATGGTGACCTTTGTTACTTTGGTCCCAGCTCTCTGCAGGTCATTCACCAGGTCCCCCGTGTGGTTCTGGGATCTTTGCTCACCGTTCTCATGATCATTTTGACCCCACGGGATGAGATCTTGCGTGGAGCCCCAGATCGAGGGAGATTATCAGTGGTCTTGTATGTCTTCCATTTTCTGATGATTGCTCCCACAGTTGATTTTTTCACACCAAGCTGCTTGCCTATTGTAGATTCACTCTTCCCAGTCTGGTGCAGGTCTACAATACTTTTCCTGGTGTCCTTCGAAAGCTCTTTGGTCTTGGCCATGGCGGAGTTTGGAGTCTGACTGTTTGAGGCTGTGGACAGGTGTCTTTTATACAGATGATGAGTTCAAACAGGTGCCATTCATACAGGTAACGAGTGGGGGACAGAAAAGCTTCTTACAGAAGACGTTACAGGTCTGTGAGAGCCAGAGATTTTCCTTGTTTGAGGTGACCAAATACTTATTTTCCACCCTAATTTACGAATAAATTCTTTACAAATCCTACCATGTGAGATTCATGGATTTTTTTTTCACATTCTGTCTCTCACAGTTGAAGTGTACCTCTGGTGCAAATTACTGACCTCTGTCATCATTTTAAGTGGGGGAACTTGCACAATCGTGGCTGACTAAATACTTTTTTGCCCCACTGTACAGGCACACACAGATACAAACATCCATTCCCACCCTCATGCTCTCATATGCACTTACTCCACACTCAACCAACGTGGAGACAGACATAAAGAGACGCTGTACACACAATCACACTCCCCAAGCGTACTCTACGAACCGGGTCTAGGTACCCTTGCCCCTGGAGGGGGGAACTGCACCCAGACCCAGGTGGTGTTACCCTTTTCCCTGCGGTGGGGAGAGGCAGACCGCCCCGACTCCGCAGCAGCAGGGAGGCCCCACACTCCAGACCGCAGTCAGACGGCCAACTCCTCCTAGCCCCCCCGCTCCAGCAGGCTGCAGAGAATGGGGGTGAGAGAAGACTCCAAACCTCCCTCCACCCGCTCATTGTAGTGTTGATGCATGTGTGTTCTAAGGTGCATTTAAAACCCAGGAGGGCATGGAGCTACCTGCCAGAGAGCAGCAGGTAAGCGCATGGTCCCTCCTGCTAGCCCTCAATGTCTACGTGTATTTAACATTGAGAGGTGGGCAACGACGCCAGGGGTGAGGTGTACACCCTGATGGTACTTTGGATTCCGTGTATCGTGCCCACCCCCAAGATCCTATATGTATGTGTAATGAGAGTGTGAGTAATGTGAATGTCTAAGTTGTGGGATAAAATTGAGGCACAGGCAGCCAGAAGGGGACAGAGGGGGGGATGCCTCCCCTGCACCCTGGTGACACACCTTTACCCCAAGGCCCTGCATGTGTGGGTGATTGTGGTGGAGCGGGAAGAGGGAGGCAGCTGGAGATGGGGAGGGAAGGAAGCCCCCCCGCTGGCCCCCAGTATTAACTCTCTTTTCATTGTAGAAGTTATACAATCAACCAAAACTTTTGCTTTCTTACCTGTACTGAAGCCTTCGATTCGAAAAAAAGTCGGTTGAATAAGAGGGCTGTCAAGCTATGGCGCAGATGAGTGGGTGAGTGTGGTGGAGCGGGAAGAGGGAGGTAGCCGGGGATGGGGAGGAAAAGGGGGGAGGATGCCCTTCCCTTGGGCCAGCTCCCCCGCTGACCCCAGTAGGCACCCCCGTCCTCTGGTACCCACCAAGGCAAGGGAGCCTAGGTCCATCCAGACCGGGGCCTACGGTAGCAGCACTGCCAAGCCCCACAGGACCCGGCTCTGAGTACACCTACACTAGAGGAGAAAAAAATGATACTGCAAAACTCAAAATTAATTGAACTATGATGAAGTAATAGATATGGCGCTTCTCCATACAGTGATATTTGTATGGAAACGAATATCACTGTAACAGAAACAAGAATTCTGAAACTAGAATTTTGTCTTTCAAAAGGCAGACGTGCATTTCTCTACATTGTCATATCACTAAAGGTTAACTTCTCTTTTCCTTGGGGTTGTCAAATACCTCAGAATAACACACTGTCTATAGTAGAGATGGACCGATCCGATATTACGTATCGGTATCGGTCCGATACTGACCTAAATTACTGGATCGGATATCGGAGAAAAATAAAAAATGTAATCCGATCCATTAAATATCACGAAAGCACCTCACATACGCCGTAACTCACCTCAGAACGTTAGCACGTCGGAGCAGTATGCATCACGTGATAGAGTGGCTGTGGCATGCGGGACCTGTCGGTGGTCTGGATAGCATTTGGAGCTTCGCTAGCAACCTGGCATTTCATCTCCGACAAAGTTATCCCCGAGAGAAGTAAAGCAAGTGTGTAAGTCCATCTCTGAATGTTTGTAAAGCATTCCTGCGTTAAGCTTAACGAGCGACTGCCTCTCGCTCTCCGGCTGCTACTTCAATCGTGAAACTGCTAATGATCAGCTGATCGGCTTTTCTGTCGCGAGTCTCTCTTGTTTGTTTTTGGTCCACTTTGCGCCAGAAAGAGGAAACCAGCGGCTGAACAACAGCAGCACGTTTAAGCTTGATAAGCTGTTGTTACAATTTATTTAATATTACTTTCTACACCAGGATCTTTTCTACGTAGCTGACAGGCTGGTAACTGTGCAGGGGCGGATCTAGCAAAGTTTAGCCAGGGGGGCCGTGGGGCATAACTGGGAAAAGGGGGCACAAAGAATACTTTCTTTATTCTCATTTAAAATGTCTAGCTGTTATTAAATAATTATCTGAGCTACACCAAAGTTTTAATTTGATGTAAAATGAATAGAAGTCAATTACTGTATATAGTGACTATTAAGTCTAATATATATACCCTAGTAAGCTATAGTACTTTTTCCTTTGGGAAGGTACCATCTGTGCAGTCTGCAATTTTGTTGAAGAAAGATGTTGAATCTATTTAATATTTCTTGAAAAATAATTGATTTCTGTGCATTTTTTTTCACACTGCATCAAATTAAGGTTGATTACGTCGATTAAGCATCATGAGGTGGAGCGTGAGGGGTGGTTCCCTATTTTTTATTTATTTATTTTTGTTGTTGCTGGGAGTTGGAACCCTATTAGTTAGGTTGCTTAATATTTACGCTAAGTACTCTTTAAAATACCAGAATAGGGAGGATGGTGTAGGTTAAGTTTATTAGATTGATCAGTATTGCTGAACTATGAAATATTTTTTTTGTATACAGGTATAACAGAATAGCTTTAGTGTAGTTGTTGTTTTAAACTTGAGTATGAACTTGCAGACTTGCAAAATGCAGCAAGA
>NW_024582745.1:38617-58899 GCF_018398535.1 Haplochromis burtoni
ACAATTTGGAGAGACCAATTAACCTAACAGCCATGCTTTCTGACTGTGGGAGGAAGCTGGAGTACCCGGGGGGAACCCACACATGCACAGGGAGAACATGCAAACTCCATGCATAAAGACCCTGGGCCGGGATTTGAACCCAGGACCTTCTTGCTACCCACTGCAGCCCTCCATAATTACATATTTGTGAAAAAAGTCAAATAACATAGGTCATTCAAAGTGTCCAGCAGAGGTCTCATCTTGGAACCAGCAGCTCCTCCTTTGGCAGGCATAAGCTGCAAAAGACCTGGTGTGTACTCATCAAGTTTCAGCATGAATGTCTCCACCAAAGAAACTGTGGTGATGCGTCTGAACTCTTCGATGAGCTAAGAAGTAAGGGGACAAAAAAATGAATTTCAATTTGTTGACATTTGTTTGACATTTGTTTTTTGGTGGATAGGAATAGTTATCACACATACTCACCTGAGCCTCAGTGAATAATGCTGGCCACCTTTCTTTTAACTCACCCACAGAGGGGCAGAGGCTGACCACTCCAAGTCTTCGGCTAGAGAACGTTTTATTCATTTTTTCTGCAATTATCTTTGCGTTGTTTTTCTTTGTTATTTCATAAATTAATTCCAGCCTCTCTTTCTCCAGTGTCTCTTGGGTTTCTCCAGTAGGATGCGGAGGGAGATAATTAACCTCTGCTTTTTTTGGCTTTTTTACATTCTTTGATGGCACTGCATCAGCTGGATGCTTCCTTTTTAAGGCATTAATTTCAATTTCCGGGTAAGAAAATTTTCGAGATCTTAGCTTGGCACGGTAATTGTGCATCTTGTTTTTTATGCGCTGCTGCCAGCCATATAAGCCGGCAAATGATCCTGGCTCCTTAAGACACGCAAACTTTGAAACCAAGGCTTCAGCCACTGAGAGGATCTGCTGATTGGTTGGGTAAGCAGTGTACGAAAAAATTACTTTTGCAAGGTCTTGCATTGTTGCTGATTTAACACTGGCATCCATGAAAGGTCTTCCAGTGTTGCGATATGAGTTGTTTGCCTCAGCGAGGATTAGTTGTATGTCTCGGGAAAACTCCGGTACTTGAAATGGCACTGGCCACGCAGCAGGGCGACATGAATCAGGGAGAATGATGGTGTCACTGGAACTTGACGATGCGCAGTCGGACACCTGTGAGGGTGCATCATGATTGGCAGGGCAGATGTCCGTTTCAGTAGTACTTGCAGGATGGGTGCTCACTGAAGTCGAAGAGTTCAATGCAGACGATGATCCTGATTCACATACTGGTTGTAAGTCAAGGGTGATTACTGGCTCTTTAAGGATCACTTTAACAGTGGCCTTGTCATACAAGTCAGCAGTTGAGATGACACTGAAAAACTGATTGTCAAAGTCTTTGTCTTGGTATAGCAGTCCAAATTCCCCATGTATCCCCATCCACTGTATTAGGAATTCCTGTTGGAAGTGTCAACTTTTGAATGCTGTGTTCTTCTAAAATGACTCTTAACTGGACTGCCATTGTTGTTTGGTTTGTGTTTCCTCAGCTGTGAGAGACAGAGAAAGAAAAGAAATTGAGACAGGTTATTAATAGTTGATAAGCTTACATGCATATATTTTCTTCATTATCTTCTGCCAGAGAAATAAAAGCAGAGATTTAGTTCAGTAGAATTTTGAATAAATAATTTTTGATTGTCATTTTAAGAAGAGGGAGATAAGGGCAATAGAATAGAGGAGGGTTAAGTATGCATCACATGTTTCCATTTTCTTTTTCAATGTTATATGTATTGTTCCTGTTAAATAAACATTACAATAAACAAATAAGACAGGACGCCCGCCCATATAGTTGTTGGTAAAATAATATATTTTTTCAATAATTTCAATAAGTGCACAAACATTTGATATAACAGAAATAATCAACCCATTACACTTACTCTGATGTGCAAATGAAGTGTTTAAGGGACACCATACGGCCATCTGCTGTATTGTATGCAGCCATGTTTCTTTCAGTTCAGAATGTTTAAGGATTTCTGTCTCTCCTGTGGGCTCTACTTTGAAACTCCTCAGGTGTTCACAGCCTCTAAGCAACTTCAGAACAAACACAGGAGTTCTGTGCACAATGATTATTTGATGGATTTCTGCAAAGTCAGGTAGGCTCCTGTTGAGCCAAACGGCAGCATCATGCCAATATTATAGTCTGTGCCTAAAATGGTTGCTTTATTTGTCATGTTCACAAAGTCTTCCCTGGGGAACTTCCTTGCAAGGGACTCCTTAATGCTGTCTTTTAGAACATCGACTGCCACTGTAGTCTTCTGGGACACTGACAGTGCTGGCCTTTGGTGGTTGTAATTATGGGTATGATACGATGTAAATAGCTTACCTTCACTTCTGTGGTTCGATCGGGTTCGATGGAAGCCGAAAAAAAGACCCAGAATTTGCTTGCTGTCCCGCTCAGTCAAAAAGCGCGGTCTGGCGCATGCGCAACTAGGAACATAAGACTCACGGTTTGGGGGTATATTTTACTGCATTTTTTAATGTAATGTTGTTACTCTTAAGAAAAGGGTATAATAAACCCATTACTTTATAATTCCTTGGCTGAGTGCAATAATAGAGTAAATTTTATATGATTTGCATAGATTATATATACCTCTCTCCAAAATAGCTTTTATCAATGTATCACAGTATCAGCTTAAAGCACTTGTTGCAGGCTGCTGAGTTTGCATATTTTGCTGTGAAGTACAGCCAGACTTTTGACCGCTTCGCCTTGGGCATTTTTAATCTGTAGCTCTGCATAAAAGAACGTACGTACCTGGCCCCGCCTACTATCCTCGGAAACGTAAAATGATTGGCTAGAAGTGTATCACAGCTCAGGAAAAAAAAGCACTCAATATTGACAACCCCCCCCAACATATTTCTAATATAATATACACACTATGTAAAATACAGTTATTATTATGTCATCATGTTTTTGCAATTCCATAACGTTCCAAAAAACAACAAAGCCAGTAACTCCATTTTTGGAAAGTTAATTGTACAATCTGAATAAGCATGATTTAGCAACTTTCTAAACTGAGACAATCACTGAAATTCATAATTTTCTTTTTCTTGTGTCTTATGAAGATCATCTGTTTATACGTCTTTGAACTGCTTTGTGTTTAGAAATTCGTTCATACCCCTACAAGATGCAATAAATATATAAATAAAACAAAAATAACAAAATAATTATATAAAAAAATAAAAAAAACACCCAGCACGCCCCTGCGGGCGGTTTATCCTTCAAGCTCGGGTCCTCTACCAGAGGCCTGGGAGCTTGAGGGTCCTGCGCAGTATCTTAGCTGTTCCCAGGACTGCGCTCTTCTGGACAGAGATCTCCGATGTTGTTCCCGGGATCTGCTGGAGCCACTCGCCTAGCTTGGGAGTCACCGCACCTAGTGCTCCGATTACCACGGGGACCACCGTTACCTTCACCCTCCACATCCTCTCGAGCTCTTCTCTGAGCCCTTGGTATTTCTCCAGCTTCTCGTGTTCCTTCTTCCTGATATTGCTGTCATTCGGAACCGCTACATCGATCACTACGGCCGTCTTCTTCTGTTTGTCTACCACCACTATGTCCGGTTGGTTAGCCACCATTTTGTCCGTCTGTATCTGGAAGTCCCACAGGATCTTAGCTCGGTCATTCTCCACCACCCTTGGGGGCATCTCCCATTTTGACCTCGGGACTTCCAGGTTATACTCGGCACAGATGTTCCTGTACACTATGCCGGCCACTTGGTTATGGCGTTCCATGTATGCCTTGCCTGCTAGCATCTTGCACCCTGCTGTTATGTGCTGGATTGTCTCAGGGGCATCTTTACACAGCCTGCACCTGGGGTCTTGCCTGGTGTGATAGACCCCAGCCTCTATGGATCTTGTACTCAGAGCTTGTTCTTGTGCTGCCATGATTAGTGCCTCTGTGCTGTCTTTCAGTCCAGCTTTGTCCAGCCACTGGTAGGATTTCTGGATATCAGCCACCTCCTCTATCTGCCGGTGGTACATACCGTGCAGGGGCCTGTCCTTCCATGATGGTTCCTCGTCTCCCTCCTCTTTCTTGGGTTTCTGCTGCCTGAGGTATTCACTGAGCACTCGGTCAGTTGGGGCCATCTTCCCAATGTATTCTTGGATGTTTGTTGTCTCATCCTGGACTGTGGTGCTGACACTCACCAGTCCCCGGCCCCCTTCCTTCCGCTTAGCGTACAGCCTCAGGGTGCTGGACTTGGGGTGAAACCCTCCATGCATGGTAAGGAGCTTTCTTGTCTTTATGTCAGTGGCTTCTATCTCCTCCTTTGGCCAGCCTATTACCCCAGCAGGGTACCTGATCACGGGCAGGGCGTACGTGTTGATGGCCCGGATCTTGTTCTTACCATTCAGCTGACTCCTCAGGACTTGCCTGACCCTCTGCAGGTACTTGGTGGTTGCAGCCTTTCTAGCGGCCTCTTCATGGTTCCCATTTGCCTGCGGGATCCCCAGGTACTTGTAACTGTCCTCTATGTCTGCAATGTTGCCTTCTGGTAGTTCAATCCCCTCAGTTCTGACTACCTTCCCTCTCTTTGTTACCATCCGACTACACTTCTCCAGTCCGAATGACATTCCAATGTCATTGCTGTATAGCCTGGTAGTGTGGATCAGTGAATCGATGTCTCGTTCACTCTTGGCATACAGCTTGATGTCATCCATGTACAGGAGGTGGCTGACAACTGCTCCGTTCCGTAGTCGGTATCCGTAGCCAGTCTTGTTAATGATCTCACTGAGGGGGTTCAGGCCTATGCAGAACAGCAGTGGGGACAGAGCATCTCCTTGGTAGATCCCGCACTTGATGACTTGTGCTATGGGCTTGGAGTTGGCCTCTAGTGTTGTACGCCACATCCCCATTGAGTTCCTGATGAAGGCTCTTAGGGTCCCATTGATCTTGTACAATTCTAGGCATTCCAGTATCCAGCTGTGGGGCATTGAGTCATAGGCCTTCTTGTAATCAATCCAGGCAGTTCACAGGTTGGTCAGTCTGGTCTTGCAGTCTCGGCTGACTGTTCTGTCTACCAGTAGCTGGTGTTTTGCGCCTCTGGTATTCTTGCCAATCCCTTTCTGTGCCCCACTCATGTATTGACCCATGTGCCTGTTCATCTTAGCCGATATGATGCCTGACAGGAGCTTCCATGTGGTACTGAGGCAGGTTATTGGTCGGTAGTTGGAGGGGACCGGTCCCTTCTTGGGGTCCTTGGGGATCAGGACCGTCCGACCTTCGGTTAGCCATTCCGGGTGTCTCTCGTTAACTAGCAGCTGGTTCATTTGTGCTGCCAGACGCTCGTGGAGTGCAGTCAGCTTCTTTGCTGGAGACCCTTTCTTGGATATCTGCCACTGTGATGGTTACTGGACCCTGTTCAGGGAGGTCGCTATGGTCTGCCCTCAGATCCACTAGCCACTGAGCATTGCCGTTATGGGTTGCGTCCTTCTCCCATATGCTCTTCCAGTATTGCTCCGTCTCCAGCCTTGGTGGTGCTGTTCTCTTATTGTTCCCTTGCCACTGAGAGTACACCTTTGCTGGTTCTGTGGAGAACAGCTGGTTTATTCTCCTGCCTTCTATCTCTCTGGTGTACCTCCTCAAGCGGCCAAAAACACACTGCACTGTTAACATTCACAAAATATTAAAAACAGTCATTTTAAAAAGAATCACAAATGCTAAAGACATGATATGCACTTTTGAACATCTGAATAGCAGATCTGATTAATTACACTTGTTAAAACTCACATACCACACATATACCACTTGCTGGTTCAGTTATTTTTCAATACCTGATTGGTTAAAATTCATATTCAAGACAATGACTATAAGAAATTTCTTGTAGTCCAGTTACTGCAAATATAATGAAATAAATGAATTAAATAAATAAATAAATAAAATTAAAAAAACAAACAAACAAACCAAGACGCTGTGCTCTGATACAATGATTCAGTCTCTTGAGTCTCTAAGTTTGGGAATAGTTTACCAGCTTCCAGACTACTGTACTCTGAATCAACAAAGCGTTATTCAGTCCCTTGGTAATAATTGTAGTAGCACTAGCTGTGCATAGATCACTCCAAAAATTACCAAGAGGTTCATCAGCTTTTCTTGGGAGATCTCCACAAAGTCACTTTAATGACCTGGGTCATTGTCATAGATTACTATTAGCTAGGGCTGCTCCACCATCTCAGATCTGGCTCAACAGACTTGTCCTGAATGAATGAGAAAGAGTGATCACAAACTAATCTACTAACTCACAGGATAATTTTATGACAAATCATCTCTCTGAAAGGTGGTTTATATTAGTTCTGACCAGAAGATTCTACAAATCGTCATAATACTTTTATGTCTTTAAGGGTCACATAGCAACTTTTGGTGTGTCTGTGTTTGAAAGCTATGTATTATTCCAGGTACAACTCTGTATTTCTGTAGAGGTTTTGAGAAAAAACTACATATTGGTGGTAAAAACAGATGATCTGTGTTCTAGACAGTAAACGGTTCTGAGATCACCAAACCAAAGTGACAAATGGAGGGGGCGTGGCTGAGATGGTTTGGATATGTGCAGTGGAGGGATAGTGGATATAGAGGACAAAGGATATTGAACATTAAGCTGAAAGGCAGGAGAAAAGAAAGAGGAAAGCAAAAAATGAAAACAAAGTGGGCTAATGCTAGAATTCAAAATGGTTCATATTAACTCTCTTTTCTTTCTCTTCCCCCCCCCGCCTGTGCCCGTTTGGCTCTTTTGCCATCAGAATTATTGTCTAAAGGCGAAGAAAGATGCCCAACGAATTTACTTTACCAAATGGACCATCCCTGTCACGGGTCTGGGTCCATTGGACCCAGTATGTGGAGTTTCATGTTTTTGTTATTCCATGTTTGAGGTTATTATGTTTTGGTTTTAGTTTGCATCAGGGATTGTTTTCTTGTTCTCTTGTTGTGTTTATGATGATGGTTATGATGTTTATTATTTGAGGTTCATGTTTAAGGATTTGTTCTCGGTTGTATCTCACGTTTAGTTTAGTTCAGGTTCCATGTGTCATTCTGTCTGTCTCTCAGTGTCAGGTCTGCGTCTTGGTGTGGTGTTCTCATTTCCTGTTCTATTGTGAAGGTCTGGGTCTCATGTAAGTGTGTTCGGTTTTACCTTTGTCTCGTCTTGTTGATTATTCCCAGCTGTGTCCACCACCTGTGTGTAATTCCCCTGTGATTCTCTGTGTATTTAAGTCATGTCTTCCGTCATTGTAGTTGCTGGTCCGTCTGTGTATTCCACCCTGCGTCATCTGTGTATCTACCATGTCACATCCGTGTGCTCTCCCTGCTGTCCATCGTCATTCTCCTCTGCTCGTTCTCATTCAGGTTTGTGCTTTGTAGTTTAGTTGTCCTCCAGTCTAGTTTAGTTCGAGCTCCGTTTGCTGTTTGTCCCTATTTATTTCATGTTCAATAAACCACCTTCACTTCTCCACTACTGCCTGCGATTGGATCCTCATTTATTATTTTCACACGGCTCTCCTCACCCACCGTGACAATCCCAGCCTTGCCGTAATGGTCTATTTGATTCACCTTTTATTGTTTATTTTATTTTTTATTTTCACTTGCTAGACGGGACAGACTTGAATGAGGAAAAGAAAGGGAAGAAAGGAGGGAAAGAAAAACAGCGGAGAAGAGGGACGGGGATAAAGGGCAAAAAAAAACAACAAAAAGCAGACAAAAAATTACAATCACTGATCACCTGTTGAGAAAGAAAAAAGAGAAAACAAGCAGAAGAAAACGAGAGCAATACAATAAACAACATCACGATGATCTATGGGAATATGACAGTAAATACTAAATATTAAACATTATTGTGCAGCACATAAGATCAACAGAACACAGTGTGCTTTGAGGTAGGAGCCAAAAAGGGTGTAGTTTGTGGGTGTGATCACCCGTGTGTACACCTGTGAGCATGGACGCTGCTTGTTTAAAAGGTTCCTTCATGTAATGATCTGCTAGAGGGTGTGGGGGGGCCACAGCCCCGTCCTCCAGGGCATGAAGCAGGTATGGAGGAGATCAAAACTCCAGACATCCAGAGGCCCCCAGAACACAAGAGACCAAGGAAGACCAACAGAGGGGCAGCCGCGCCACTGTCCCAGAAAGAGCTGAGGAGAGTCCCAGATGAGGGCTCACTCAGCAGCCGCGGAGCAGAAGCCAGGGGGAGTTGCAGTGACGCGCCCGTGAGCTCCGCCGGCAGCCAGCCGTGCCTGAGTGACCGAGCCCCAGGCCGAGAGGCCGGGGGCACCCCACCTCCGAAGTGGCCCGAGCGAGCCCCAGGCTCCAGGCCCCGATAAGCGGCCGCCAAGGAGTGAGCCGGTGTGTACCTGGACGCCCATCCCCGGACACAAGAACCACCAACGCACCGATGTCTGAGGGAGTCCGCCACTGGCAGGGGAAGTGGTGGTAGGGGGAGATAGGCCTCCAAACCTTGGAGGGCCTGAGATGTCCCCAGAGAGGTGGCGCCTGACACCCAACCTGACATATAGACACAGACTACAGTGGGGCAAAAAAGTATTTAGTCAGCCACCGATTGTGCAAGTTCCCCCACCTAAAATGATGACAGAGGTCAGTAATTTGCACCAGAGGTACACTTCAACTGTGAGAGACAGAATGTGAAAAAAAAAATCCATGAATCCACATGGTAGGATTTGTAAAGAATTTATTCGTAAATCAGGGTGGAAAATAAGTATTTGGTCAATAACAAAAATACAACTCAATACTTTGTAACATAACCTTTGTTGGCAATAACAGAGGTCAAACGTTTACTATAGGTCTTTACCAGGTTTGCACACACAGTAGCTGGTATTTTGGCCCATTCCTCCATGCAGATCTTCTCGAGAGCAGTGATGTTTTGGGGCTGTCGCCGAGCAACACGGACTTTCAACTCCCGCCACAGATTTTCTATGGGGTTGAGGTCTGGAGACTGGCTAGGCCACTCCAGGACTTTCAAATGCTTCTTACGGAGCCACTCCTTTGTTGCCCGGGCGGTGTGTTTTGGATCATTGTCATGTTGGAAGACCCAGCCTCGTTTCATCTTCAAAGTTCTCACTGATGGAAGGAGGTTTTGGCTCAAAATCTCACGATACATGGCCCCATTCATTCTGTCCTTAACACGGATCAGTCGTCCTGTCCCCTTGGCAGAAAAACAGCCCCATAGCATGATGTTTCCACCCCCATGCTTCACAGTAGGTATGGTGTTCTTGGGATGCAACTCAGTATTCTTCTTCCTCCAAACACGACGAGTTGAGTTTATACCAAAAAGTTCTACTTTGGTTTCATCTGACCACATGACATTCTCCCAATCCTCTGCTGTATCATCCATGTGCTCTCTGGCAAACTTCAGACGGGCCTGGACATGCACTGGCTTCAGCAGCGGAACACGTCTGGCACTGCGGGATTTGATTCCCTGCCGTTGTAGTGTGTTACTGATGGTGACCTTTGTTACTTTGGTCCCAGCTCTCTGCAGGTCATTCACCAGGTCCCCCCGTGTGGTTCTGGGATCTTTGCTCACCGTTCTCATGATCATTTTGACCCCACGGGATGAGATCTTGCGTGGAGCCCCAGATCGAGGGAGATTATCAGTGGTCTTGTATGTCTTCCATTTTCTGATGATTGCTCCCACAGTTGATTTTTTTATTTTAAAAAACAGTTTTGTTGATTAAAAAACACTATATCGGATTCATATCGGTATCGGCAGATATCCAAATTTATGATATCGGTATCGGTATCGGACATAAAAAACTGGTATCGTGCCATCTCTAGTCTATAGTATAAAAACAAAATCATCCGTTGACTGTTTTTAAGGCTTGCAGTCGACGCCCCAATAAATGTATTGCAAAAAATAAGAAATATAAGCAACAAAAACAATTTGTTAGACTCAGAACCAGTGAGTAACCGTTAAAAGACGAGGTGAACACTGAAAACAGAAACACACAGGCATAATTCGCTTGGTCTCCTCTCAGTTTCAGCCGTGATTTGGGCACTGAGAGCAACAGCTGCTCAGCTCAACCAATAAAAGGAGTTTAAAATGAATTCTAAATTCAATTGGAAGCCAGTGCAGGGAGGCCAGAACCGGAGTAATGTGCTCAAAATTCCTTCTACCAGTTGTGCCAAACCGTGCCGCAGCAGAGGCAGAGGACGATGCCAAACCTAACTTAACACAGAAGCTCCTGTTTGAGAGATATGATTTTATCCACAGGGGTGCCAAGCCAGAATTGCCCACACAATGCTGTAATCGAGAGATCAGCAGGTCCTGATCCACTGTGTCGAATAGCGGGAGTCATATCCAGTAGTATAAGCACTGCATGTTTACCACAGTCCATCGCTACCAGAATATCGTTCATAACCTTTATGAAAGCTGTCTCTGTGCTGTGAAACGGCTTAAAGTCGGACTGAAAAACTTCAAACATTTGAGAGTTATTTAGATAATCCATCAGCGGAGTGTAAATAATCTTTTCCAAGATCTTACACAGAAAAGGAAGTTTAAAGATAGATCTAGAGTTTGACATAACTGAAATATGTGAGCCTGGCTTCTTGAGTAAGGGATGAATAACTGCATGCTTAAACTTGCTTGGTACTTGACCTGACAAGAGGCTGGTATTAATTATGTTCAGAATATGTGGTCCAACAGTAGGAAACACCTTTTTTAGAAAACAGGGATGAGCGACATAATTCAGAGAACCACACAGTTTAGCAGTTAACACAAGCTTCTAAATAACAATTGGTTGGAAAGCAATAAGCAAATTTGAACAGGGAACATGCACAGCCAGGTAAACAGAAGATTAAGTGAAGGGTCTCAAACTGGATGTGGTCCAGGTTCCAGTTGCCCATCCCCTGGGGTGGAGTTGGCCAGCTCATCACCTGGTTCCAATTTCCGGGCCTCCATCTGGAGGGTTTTTAAGCCAGCACTGCCTGCCACTCCTCGCCAGTTCGTCCTGCTACCACTAGTGGTAAACTTGGCCTCCACTGTGTTTGGCATCCATCTGCCTGGATCTTGGATTAATGTGTTCTCTGTCTCCAGTGTTCTCCAGATACATCACCCGTCGTGCTCATCAGCAGCGCTGGTTCTGTTTTCACTCCATTCTCCAGTCTGCCTAGAACCCTAGGACTACATACTCACCATCTCCTCAGCCTGCCCTCCTGCCCGTGCTTTAACAGTGGATCTCTCTCCCCTGGACACCCTGGAACCTGGACCAGCTTCCCCGCATTCTCAGCCATCCCTGGGACGCTCCCACGGCAACCCCTCCTCTGCCTAATAGCCGGTGTTTCCAAGTAAGCACAAGACTCTCCACTAGTACCACTCGCCTCATCCCTTTAATTGTTTCACAGATCAGTAAAACCTCTCTCCTGTGTTTGCAGTAGTACCCGCCCGTGTTCTCCGTGTGTTCCATGTCCGTTTCTCCGTCCTCTGGTCTCCCTCAGTTCCTGTGTATAGTTTCTGTTAGACCCAGCCTTGTTTAAGTACTTTTTCCCTTCAAATAAATTGTACATAGTTCGAGCAATTGAGCCTGCTCTTGAGTCCACAGCATTCTTGTTTGTGACAGAATGAACTGGCCAATAATGGACTCAGCGGACCCAATTCGCGCCGCCATAAATAAACAGGGCGCGGTGTTAGGACGGCATGAACAGACATTGACGTCCATAGTGGACCAGTGTAATGCTATTAGTGAAAAGCAAGAGGAAATACTCACCAGGCTTTCAGAAATCAGTGAGCCGAATCCACCTGTTCCCCCCAGTCATCTGGAACCGTTGCCTGCACCCGCTGCTGTATATAGGGGCATTTCCTCTCCTCCACCGGAACCCTTCCACGGAGAGTTGGGGTAGTGTGGGGGGTTCCTTTTTCAGTTTTCGTTGTTCTTCAGCCGCATGCCGCTTGCTTTCCCCAGTGATGCTGCCAAGATTTCTCATTTTGTAGGGTTGCTAAGGGGTAAGGCGCTTGTGTGGGCTGAGGCGTTTTTGTCTTCTCACCTGATTGCCTCGTGCCCTTATGATGAGTTCTTTAAGGAATTTAAGACGACATTCGCTCACCCGATCTCTGAGGGCACTGCAGCTAAGAGGCTGTTGGGACTCCATCAGGGGAGACCCAGCGTTGTGGAATATTCGATTGAGTTCCGCACCGCCGCTGCGGAAGCGGGTTGGCCAGATGCTGCACTGCGGGGTATTTTTCTAGCATCGCTTAACAAACAGATGAAAGATCAGCTAGCTGTACATGACGAGCCGGCCACGTTCGAAGTGCTCGCTTCTCTTGCACTCAGATCGATAATCGACTGAGGGAAAGAGACGCAGAGAGACGTTCCAAGCCCTGTCTGTCTCTGTTTCGGCCCGCGACCACTTCCATGTTAACCCTGCCGCTTCCGGTAACAGCATCCGCCCGTCCTCGCTCTCCTTCCCCTGAGCATATGCAGATCGGCCGCTCAGGTCACTCCTGAGGAGTGGGAACGGCGTTCCCGAGCCGGAGAGTGTTTTCACTGTGGAGGAAGCGGCCATCACATCGCTGTCTGCCCGGTCCGGCCAAAAGGCGGGGCCTGCCGGTAAGTTCGGGGTTACGGGTGGGCAGTGTTTTCAGAGGAGATAAACCCTGTCTTTTGCTGTCAGTTTCTTTAATAACTAGTGCTAAGGCTCATTCTTTTTGTGCTATCGTGGACTCTGTGTCAGAGCAAAATTTAATAGACACTGAGGTGGCTAAATCATTGAATCTGCCTCTCACTCATCTCGAGCCTCCAATTCCAGCCTCTGCTTTAAATAATGAGGTATTCGCTATGATCACTCACCAGACCGCTCCTGTCAAACTAATCACGTCAGGCAATCATCAGGAAAATATAACCCTCTTTACCACTTCTTCCCTTGATGCGCCAGTAATCCTCGGTTTCCCATGGTTGCAGAAGCATAATCCACACATCGTTTGACCCTATATGCAGAACAATGTTTGTCACAGTTGGATATTCATCTGCAATTTGAAGAATTCTCTCCTTCAGGTTGTTGACCATATCGTTAGGAAAGCAGAGGACTTTAGTGTTCTTACCGCACATCCTTTGTACATCCTTTACGGCAGAGTCACCCACAATCAGAGTTTCAGGCCTAGCCTTTAGCTTTCCCTGTGGCCTTTTACTTTTCAACAGATTTTCAGACCTTACTTCGCTCTTTTAGATGGATGGTTGTCCGATATAGATCCAGGGTCCTTTGATAGTGGAGCAAATCTGTTCTGCAGTTTCACATTCAGTTGTTTTGGAGGTTTGTTGTTAACCTTCCTATTCACGGTTGTCCAGTCCTGTTTCCTCTCGTATACAGGGGTAGAAGAGCTTCTCTGTCTCGTAGGAAGTGAAGGCCAGTCGGTTTCAGAGATTTCAGCTCGCTGTGCTCTGCCCGTGATACGTCCTCCCCCTTCCAGGAGACATGATTTATGTCTTGGTTTTGCACCAAGACAGTCCAAGGGGGGATTATCACTTGAGGATTTATAATAATGCACAGAGTCTACTTTCTTGGTCATGTTATCTGTGCTCCTTAGCTGTGTACTAGCTTGCTCATCGCCATTGTTTTGAATCAAAGGCAAGGTTGTTTCATTTCCACACAGTCCATTTACCTCCACGTTTACTTCTAAGCGATGAATTTTTGTCTCCAGTACTGCAATCTTCTGCAGGAGGCTGTGGTAGTCATCTGTGGAGAGGGAAGGCATCTTGTTGCTAGTTAGCCTAGCGGTTAGCACCTTTCCAGGCTATTGAGGCTGTTCGGTGCCCAGACGCTGTAATCAGGCTTCAGCTGTGTCTAGGCCACAGACACACGGAGCGCTGAGGATAAGGTAACTATAAAAATGTTGCTGTTTCTGTTAAGAACACTTTAGTCCTAATGATCTTTAAGTGTCCAGAAGCTATCGCAGGTAAGCTCATACGGAAAAAAGGGAAAAAATCAGCATAAAAATCAATAAAAGAAGCAAAGCATTTAAAGAGCAAAGAGATGAAGCGTCCACACTCACAAAAGGTCCACACTCACAAAAGTAAGATGTGCACGTTCACGAACCGGTTAGATGATCAAGAAGCTCGGAGCAGAAGAGATAATCTCCACATATTTGGTGTCAAGGAAGGTGTGGAAGGGACGAATGCTATTACATATTTTGAAAAGTGGCTTCCCTCTCTTCTTAATATGAAGACAAAGATCCGACTGGACCGCTGCCACAGAAGCTTAGGGGAACCAACATCAGGTTCCCCAAGAGCTGTTATAATGAAACTCCATTACCTGACCGATAAAAGGGAAGTGTTAGCCTTAAGTGGCAAGAACAAACAGATTTTCTTTGAAGGAGCACTGATAACCATTCGTCAGGATGTTCCACAAAATGTGCGACAGCAGAGGAGAAGCTTCAACGAGGTCTGCCAGATGCTGATTACCAAAGGAATACGATTTAGGATGCTGTTTCCTGCAACCCTGCGTTTCACATACGAAAACAGAAGATTTTCCTTTGACTCTGCAGAAGAGGCATTGAAAGTGGCATCAGCAATAGGAGCATTACGTGAGTAATCATGAGGTTTACCCAGAAAATAATAACTGTCCCTTGTTTCAAGTGGTCTGACGAACAGTTGACTATTACACTCAGTGACTATGTTGTATTATGATATTCTGGGAAGAAAAGAAGTAGAAGAATGTGGCAACACCTATTGGTACATTGGAAGTCTTGTTGGGGTTTTGCTAGGCGCATACGTGGATGCGAGGTGTATCATCTCTCCACAAGGTGCGCCCGCAACGGGTGAAGTTTCCTCCCAATCTTCGGGAGCAAGGAACATTTTCTGGGACTGGTCTAACCCTGTTTTTGGGACGATATAAATGTTTATTGTAGGAATATTATTTTTCAGTACCCAGATTTTTGTTTTTGTCTATATTTTGTTGGTGTTTGAGCAGATCTGAGCATAATCTGTTTTATAAGTTAAACTACAAGGCTGATACTTCTGTTGTCGCTAGCACAATACATAATCTAAGTAAACTGATCCTGCAATGAGTGATCTAAAGTATGTTTCCCTGAATGTTAAAGGGATAAACAATGTTATTAAACGTAAGAAAATTTTGACCTGGTTTAAGAAGGAGAAAACTAACATTGCTCTCCTGCAAGAAACTCACCTCTCAGATGTGGAACACCTAAAACTAAAGAGAGAATGGGTGGGGCAGGTGTACTTTTCTTCTTTTTCATCAAGTAAGAGAGGGGTTGCAATTTCAATTCATAAAAATACCCCATTTGTTCTTACAAAGTGTATTAAAGATGATCAGGGTAGATTTGTTATTGTAATAGGACGTTTATATGGGGAATCTGTTCTGATAGGGCGTATTTATGTTCCGAATGTATATCTGGAAAACTTATACTCAGAACTTATAAAAGAAATATCTGTCAATTTGACAACATTTACTGTTCTGGCAGGAGATTTTAATTGTTGCATAGACCCAGAAATGGATCAAAATCCACCACCCAACAATTCAGTATCCAAAAAGCAAGAAGCTATCAAGGGACTGTGTTCTGACTTGCAGCTGATAGACGTTTGGAGAACTCTTCATCCAGGTGAAAAAGATTATACTTTTTATTCTAATCCACATAAGAGTTATTCCCGTATTGATTATTTCCTTGTCTCGAGGGAGGTCCTCAACAGAATTAGCATTTGTGATATTGGCACGTGTATACTCTCTGATCATGCAGATGTTCATTTAAATATTTCACCTCCTGAAGCTCACCCAACTCGACATAGTTGGCGATTAAATCCATCACTTTTAAATACTTCTATGCTTCGGAGTTATATAAAAGAACAAGTGGATCTTTTTTTACGGACAAATGATAATGAAAACACAAATCCTTCTGTCCTTTGGGAGACAATGAAGGCATACTTACGTGGCGCTGTAATTTCATACAGTATAGCGAAAAAGAAAGAATCTTTAAAACATCAAATGGACCTGGAAAAAAAATAAGCAGATCTAGAACACTCCCTCAAAATACATTTTTCACCTGACGTACTGAAAAAAATAGAAGCCACTAGATCAGCTCTGAATCAATTTCTGACTGAAAAAGCAGAGGCCAGTATATTCTATGCTAAGCATAGGCTGTTTGAGTTGGCAGATAAACCTGGACGGTTATTGGCATGTTTGGCTGCTGGGAAACTAGAATCTCATGCTATAACATCACTAAAAGATGAAAGAGAATCAATATGAAAATAATAAACTGGTTAAATTAATGGAAAATTACTATAAACAATTATATATATCTGAAAATACAGCCACATTAAGTGATAGCCAAAATCTTTTACATAAACTCAATTTACCAACTTTGTCTGAAGGCGATCGAGCTCGTCTTGGTGAACAAATAATACAAGAATAGGTGCTGACAGCAATTAAATCTCTTCAAGGAGGGAAAGCCCCTGGCCCAGATGGTTTTGGTCCAGACTTCTATAAAGTTTTCCAGGATCAAGTACCTATACCCCTCTTAAATATGTATCTGCACTCTATGTATTGGGAAGTCTTCCCAATACATTGTACTCTGCGAACATATCGCTCTTCCATAAGAAGGACAAACCAGCTGATCAATGTGGTTCCTATCGCCCAATTAGTTTAATAAATGTTGACAGCAAAATCTTGTCCAAAATATTGTCTAGCAGACTAGAAAATTATATACCCAAGCTTATTAAAGCAGATCAGACGGGCTTTATCAAGAATAGAGAATCAATTACAAACATGAGAAAATTACTGAATATTATAGAACACTCCAATGTAACCAAAACACAAGGACTTGTTGTGTCACTTTATGCAGAAAAAGCTTTTGACCACGTTGAGTGGACTTATATGTTTGCTGTGATGGAGAAATTTGGCTTGGGCAGGGGGTTTATAGACATGATCAGACTGTTATATGTCACCCCAAGAGCATGTGTTTTAGTAAATGGTATTAGATCATCAGAATTCTGTTTACAGAGATCAACAAGACAGGGGGACCCGATTTCCCCATTAATTTTCGCTTTAGTAATTGAACCACTGGCAGAGGCCGTTAGAAATAATCAAAGTATATCTGGATACCAAATTCAAGGATTTGAATTTAAAATTTTACTATACGCAGACGATGATCTGCTGTTTGTCACCAATCCCCAGGATTCTATACCCTCTGTATTATCTATTATAGAAACTTTTGGATATTTGTCCGGGTATAAGGTTAATATGAACAAAACTATTGCTATGCCACTGGGAAATCTGCCTATGACATGCAATATTCCATTTACCTGGTCGGGTTTGGGATTTAAGGACTTGGGGATACACATTTCACCTAATATAAGAAGTATATTGAAACAGAACATAGACATAGTTCATCAAAGCGTCAAAAAAGATCTTTCTAGATGGATGGATCGCCCGGTTTCTTGGATGGGAAGAATAAACTTAATTAAAATTAATGTGTTGACACAGCTTTTATATCCCTTACAAATGCTCCCAATAACTCTTACCAAAAAAAATTGTAAAAGAAATTGAAAAGGATCTGTCAAGGTTTATTTGGAGGGGTAAGAAACCCAGATTAAGTATGAAAATGTTACAGCTGGCCAAAGATAAAGGGGGTCTTGCCTTTCCTAACATTTTGCTGTATAACTGGTCATGTCATGTATGTTATACATGAATGGATCCACGCATATCTAAAAGAGACAGAGAATCCCCTTGAAGCCTGGACATGTTCGCCATTTAATCTCCTAAGCGAACTAGTGAGTAAAACTCCGATAAAAACTCCTTGTTATATTTAGGAGGCCGATAAACTATTGCACACAGCAACGAAAGCGAGTGGTCTTCGTTGCTGTCACACAAACAAAGTTCAAAGCTGGTATGGTGTGTCAATGAGGATAGTTGCTTAAACTCAAAGTGTGCTTTAAAAACAACTGCTATCCCCCCGCCATGACCAGAAGCTCTCGGAGCGCTAAAGTAAGCACAGCCAGCGGGCAGTAGTTCAGAAAAGGCACTTAACTCACCGGGTGAAGTCCAGGTTTCAGTCAAACAGAGGAAATCCAATGCATAGGAAGAAAAGAAATCCTTCAAAATGAAGGTCTTATTTGCCACCGATCTGGCATTTATTAAACCCAACCTGAGGGGAGCTGGTTCGGAGACCTCCGCAGCAGTGACAACCAGATCCACCGGTCGAAGGTTTGATCGGTCTATTCCCCTCCAAAGCAGATGCCGAAGAAGGAAGGATTTCACAGGGCTTCTCCCGATAGAGCCGACAACGGGAATCAACCAGGAATCCACAGGAGCTAGAGCATGCGATGGTACCAAGAGTCGTGGAAAAGATTGACAAACGGAGCGGAGATTGTGAGGAAGTTAAGAAATCGGGATTCACAGCTTAACGAGGCGACCTCCACGGGTACCCCGTCTCCTGCGTCGCTTCTGCATATCTGATGGCGGTGGTGGGGGATGCCAGCACGATGGCATTGCTTCCAGGTAGGGACGCAGAGAACCTTGGCTAACTTTACCAAACCGAACTGAAACTTTGGTGGATGAGCCTATTTTCAATAATGTCTGACGATCATAAGACAGTATTGAACTGACATGTTGCACAATAATTATTATTACAAAACAATAAAAACAGACAGATAAAAAAGAGCGGTAGACGGCGTGCCAAACACACAGGCGCCATCTTTTGAGCATGCGTTGGTCTTTGTTACTCTACGATTTCAACTCTAAAGTTTGCTATAAGGAAGGATTAGAAAACATCGTGACTGTGCCTCTGTCATTCTTTTAGGGGACCAACTTTTTTTTATTTTTGATTGGGTAGAAATTATCCATATTTGCTTATATTTTTGGCTTCTCACACTCGAGTGTATAGGTGTATGGAGCTCTTTTTCCTTCCTTCTAGATGTGTGCACGTGTATGTTGGCTGTTGAATCAGAATCCGATTCACTTTTATTGCGAATTTTGAACAGAAACAATGAATTTGTTGCACTCTCATGGTACAAAAAAGAAACAAAGCCAAAAAAAACTGTGGTACAGTAACAGAGTATGTCGTGTGTGTATACATATTAAAATAATTAAAAAATACACACACACACAAGGAATATAACTAACTACAGATATGGAATACAATTAGAAAATAAAAAATATGTACAATTATGAGCGGGGGTAGTAGAAAATATAGATAGGACATGATGTGGAAAGGGCTTTTACTGAGTTCTGTGTGCAAAGTTTTTATAGCTTAAGTAAAGTGGTATTGTAACACATTAACTAAGTAGTCTGACATCTTGGGGAAAGAAAGTATTCTTATGCATGCTGGTTCTGATGGACCACAGCCTCCTTCCAGTGGGGAGTGTCAGAAACAGTTAATAACTGAAGTGTGAGTGGACTATTTTTGAAGGATACTCCAGAGTCGGTGGACTGTGAAAATGTTGACTCAGAGCCAAAGCACTCAGGACCCCTGGAGGTAGCTCAGCCTGCTGTAGCCCAGCCTGTAGCTCAGTCAGTAGCTCAGTCACCGGTTCAGCCACTTTCATCCTCTGCTGGATGCTCTGAAGAGCTCATTCAGCCAATTGAGGACTGCATATCACTGCCATTACTTGAACAGACGGTCTGAACTGCACAGCCCCAGCCACAGCATCCCTGAGCGAGCTGTGTGCCCTGTGCAGTTGCAGTTAGCGTCGCTTCAGCCAGAGGACTCCGCACCTTCTGGTCCTGTGTCTGCTCACACTGGAGGGTCTGAGGAGCTCGTCCAGCTATCAACTCCACCGTCTGCTCCACTGTCTGCAGCTGCCACACCGCTCTCTGCTTTACCATCTGCAACTGCTGCTCCCCCATTATCTGTTTAAACGCCTGAAGCTGCCTCTCGACCACCATCAAAAATGCCTGTGGCAGCAACGCTGCCATCTTCTGCTCGTCCGTCTGCAGCTCCTACGTCACCATCACCTAACCTGCCTGCTTCATCATCGTCATCTCCGCCGCCAGCAGTCGCTATGCCGCCTGGAACCCGCTCAGCCCGAGTCGGAGGTGGGCATGCCGGTGGGACCCGTTCAGTTTGAGCGGGAGGTCAGCACCGAAGGGACCCTGGGCGGGTACCTGAACTGTTTCGTTGCCGCCCCTGGACCCTTGGAAGGCTGCCAGAACTGTCTCAACGTCGCCAGAGCTGCGATGCTGCCACCGGACCTGTGGTCGGCCACCTGAGCCGCTATGTTGCTGTTTCGCTACCACTGGACCCATGGCGGGTTGCCAGAACTATTTTCTGCCCACTGGGACTGTGGTTGGTTTCTTCTTTTTTTTT
>NW_024582745.1:58919-87723 GCF_018398535.1 Haplochromis burtoni
TGCTTTTGTTTTGGCGGAGTTGTTTTTCTGGACCTCCGTCCTGGACCTCACACCACCCACCCTGGGTTGGTTGTCCTATATATTTTTTTGTTGGTTTTGGGCCTTCAGGAGCCAGCCCTTAGAGGGGGGTACTGTCAGGAACCTGGTCCTGATGACCCAGGGCCCATGGGCAGTTTTGGGCTTGTTGGTGTGTAACATGATTATCTGTTGTGCTTGTATCTCTGGGTTCCCTTTCTCCTGTGAGTGTGCATGTGTGTGGAGTCCTGGTTTTCCTGGGCCACCAGGCTTGGTGGGTGTGTCCCGTTGGGAGGCTGGCCACACCCTTGGAGGAGGAACACACACACAGCGCAGCCGTGACAACTTTGGATGGTTGGCCTCAGATATTAAAACTCATCCACCTTCATTACCTTTATTCCTTCTATCGTCCATTACAATTTCATCGTTGTCATTCACGCATTCATTGCATTCTGCCTTGCCTTTATTCACTTTCACTCCTCTTTTCTACAGAGCCTTCAGTACTATCCTATGACATATGGTTTTTAGATGGTGGCACTGACAAAAACATCCAGCTACATCTTCTAATTATTTCCGGGTTCTGTGATCTGTCATTGATGTAAAAAAAAAACAATACTCCATTGAAGCAAACACAACTTTGTGTTCGAGGGCTCTGCATGGATTCCTCATAAATTGTTTTTTTAATGCCCGGCGTCCTAGTGTATATTTAGAATAATTCCAGGTCCAGTTAGAGGTTTAGTTATTTAGGCAATGTTTGTGCTGATTTTGTACAATACTTGTATGATATGTTTCAACGCTTGTTCCACATTCAGTTTTGTTAACAATATGAAAGTAAATGGAGTAAACTGAGACAGCTGATAAAAGCTAAAAAGACATATCTATTTAAATCCATCCATCCATTCGCTTCCGCTTATCCTTTTCAGGGTCGCGGGGGGTGCTGGAGCCTATCTCAGCTGCCATAGGGCGAGAGGCAGGGTACACCCTGGACAGGTCGCCAGTTTGTCGCAGGGCTTCTATTTAAATCCCATAAATTAATTACAAAGACTAGAATTGAATTATTTTTTATTTTATTTTATAAGGTTTACCCTAATCTCATACTAACCTAACCAGCCTGCTCTCAACTTCCCAATTTTCTACCCTGTATGAAAGTACTGTCCTAAATATCAAATAACATTTTGTTTTAAATGTTTGGGTTACCTATGAGGCTATCTTTATGAACTGCTCATCAGAACAAAAGGAGGTCAACATCCAAAGAAGATTCTAAGGAGTTTGGAAAGAAAGCAACTTGCCTTCTTTTTGAAGACATTTCACCTCTCATCTAAGATGATTCTTCAGTTCTTAAAGCGAATTGGGGGAGACTCCCAGCTATTTCAACCCTAGCGAGGGTTGTCCTTTAAGAGGGTTGTTGATTCACTGTTAGTCATGTGCTTCATCACACAAGCCAAGGTGTGAAAAGAGTCATGGGACATTACCACCAGGGGTTTTGGGTGAAACCACTGGGAGCCCTTGCCTCACCCTGTCATGTGACCTAATTACATCAAGACTGCATTGTAGATGGCAGACAGTAGATGGCCACCCACTCTGTTCAATGATGGCCACTCATAGCGGACTTCTCCTTCAAAACATCTGTCTTAAATGCAAACACCAGCAACCTCAAAAGCATGGCCTTTACACTTCAGGTGCAGATGTACAGCTGAATTTTGTCCTGTCGTGGTGGGTCTTATGGATAAACCTGATGCATAAAGCATGACAATGTTTTTCCTTTTGTCATTCTGTTTTTCTCTGCTTCTCAGTGTTCATGTTTCTATGTGGACAGAAAAATACATTTCACCAGTGAAAATGCAAAAGCTAATAGTTTACCATTTCTAGACTGTGCTGTGGGCATCGAGGAGGACGGAAGCCTCAACATTAAAGTTTATTTGAAGCCTACACAAAGACCAGTACCTATTCTTTGACTCCCACCACACTCTAAAATACAAACTTAAGGTAATCAGGACTCTTCAACACTGGGTAGAACACATTCCAAGGCAAAGGGAAGGAAAAGGAAAACACAGCCCTTAAAACGTGATTACCCTTGACCCTTCATCAGAGAAGGTCAGACACCAACGAGGCAGAATGTCCTTCAGGAAGAAGAACTATTCCTGAAGAATGGGTGATCAGGCCTTTTTCGTGTTTCAAAAACTCTACACACATATTTCCAAAGTTCCTAGTAAAATAAATTTTAATAAATTTAATAAATACATTTTTAGAAATAACTCTTTGGGAATCATTATATTGGTCTTTCAAATTGTTATTATTGGCTTCTTTTTTGTATATTCAACTAAATGAAAGTTATTTGTTATATAAAGAAACAAGACAGAAACAAGTTTTAAAATAAGATCCTTGCTGAAATGATTAATAGGTCAGTGTTAAATGGCTTAAAACAAACAAAAACTACTAAGCTTGTGGTTAATTTGTAACTTTTTGTTTTCCAAGAAACTAATTTACAGAAAAGCTTACAGTCTGACAGAATCAAGTGTGAGATTAAGAAGACTATCTGAAATGTCACAGAGCCCTCTAACTAAAGAAAACCCTTTAAAATTATAAACAACAGTCATCCTCCTTAACACCTTAAAGTTATATTATATGTATATATATTATATACTGTATATTAATGCTGATAATAATTTGGTTTTATTTGATACATTTTTTATATTCTCATACATGTAGCTAGTGTGCATCATACATACATAAATTATCAACAAATAAATAATCCACCTATTTCTGCTGACACAAGTTAGTCCCACACACTTACACCCCTCACACTGAGTTTCTGTACAGTAATATCTGAAACATGCTCGGTACACAGTGCTCCGTGCTCCTGTGCCAGGGGGGCAATGAAGTAACCATTTGTAAGCTTCTCAGCTTCATCCATTACTGCATGTCTGTATGGGCTGCTGTGTCAATAACCTACATGGAATCTGTGCATCATACTGAGATCATAAAGAGACGGATTCATCTGCAGATTTAGAATTATACATAAAACATTCTAGTGTCGGAGAAAATAAAGGCATTCAAGCAACAAGCAACACACTGAACAGGAAATGGCGTGTATCCGCCATTGCTGCTCGTTGCTTCTTCTTCCCCCTATCTGGTTCACACACACACACACACACACACACACTGAGGCCAAAGATGACGTAAGTCTCATGCTGCAGGTTCCTCTACGGGCGTCTCGTATAGTGGAATAAATTTCCATTTTAGTGAACACGGTTTTATACGAATAAAAAAAATCCTCCCTTATGGCACTAGTTCTGTCTTTACAAGCAATACATATTCATCCGCTTCTACGTGAGTGTCAAGAACACAGCAGTACCCGGATGGACTGTCATGGCCGCCGTCGCTGTGGATCCACAGAGAGGAGAGGAAGAAGGAAAATGTTTCTGTTGTGTATTTTTTCAAGCTGAACATTGTCTTTATGATGCTGGACGTAGACGGGACGCCGCCTGAACTTCCATCCAGTTCATAGTAAGAAATAACTGGTTTCCCGTAACTTTGAATGTCTTTGCGTGGGTGGGGGCTTTATTTTGGTGTAAAATAACTGCTTATTAAACTCCACCGACACTAACCCTGTCGTGAAGTGGCTCGTATATTTCCGACTAAATGGGAAAAAATAATTTTAAAAAATCGGGCACAGTACGCTGAACTGTCACCGCGTACACCGCAGACTCCTTTGTTGTTGTTCGTCTTGCAGCCTTTAATTCTCCCACTGGTGCAGCTCTCCCTCGCGTTTCCTAAACTTAAACGACTATAGAGCAAGTTACCCGGAAAAGTACGCAGAAATTATATTAAGATGTCGAACTTTCTAGCTGTGGTACAGCTTCATATTTTGTACATATCGGCGTGTTATATTACCTATGTTATATAGTTTTGACACGGTGCAACTTTTTTTCTCATGCCCAAGCTTCTTTTATATCTGCCCATCAAGGGGTTGTGAGCATAGAGCAGCCTACCTCTCTGCTTTCATGATGTTGAACGAAATCCTGGTCACTTTAAATGGCATTAGAATTACTTTCATGTGTCCACTTTATAATGCTTAATTAAAATTGACTAGGTTTATATGTATAGCATATTATGTTTTGATACTATTTTTTTCCATGCTCTATGCTAGGGCTATATACACGTTTTTTAAAGTATGTGACAGTATAGTGTTAATACAAAAAGGTTTTCTTTTTTCTCCTTTTTTTTACTGAAGTAACTAAGTCATAAAATCACGGCAGCCATTTTTCCTCCCAACATGGCTTCCTCATCCACAAGGTTGAGTGAGACCTGGTCAGCTGCACACTGATGTAACGCTGTAGTGGCAGTAACAAGGTTACATTAATTTGTATTATTTTCCCTAGACCACTGCCCATACAGTAAAAGTCAAAAGTTTAGACACACCTTCTCATCCAATGGATTTTCTTTATTTTATGACTATTTACAATGTAGATTCTAACTGAAGCAATCAAAACTATGAATGAATACATATTGAATTATGTAGTAAACCAAACTGTGTGAAATAACTCAAAAGATGTTTTAGGTTTTAGATTTTTCAAAATAGCGACCCTTTGCTTTGATTACTGCTTTGCGCACTCTTGGCATTCTCTCAATAACCTTCATGAGGTAGTCACCAGAAATGGTTTTACAACAGTCTTGAAGCAGTTCCCAGAGATGCTGAGCACTTGTTGGCTCTTTTGGCTTCCTTTTTTGATCCATCTCATCCCAATCCATGTCAATTGGGTTTAGGTCAGGTGACTGTGGAGGCCAGGCAATCTGGCGCATCACTTTCCTTATTGGTCAGATAGCCTGGAGGTGTGTTTGGGGTCACTGTCCTGTTGAAAAATAAATGATGGTCGAACTAAACGCAAAGCAGATGGAATGGCATGTTGCTGCAGGATGCTGTGGTTGCCATCCTAGTTAAGTGTGCCCTGAGTTTTGACTAAATCCACAATGGTGTCACCACCAAAGCACCATCACACCACCTCCTCCATTCTTCACAGTGGGAACCATGCATGTAGAGACCATCCAATCACCTTTTCTGCGTCGCCAAAGACAGTTGGTGGAACCAAAGATCTCAAATTTGGACTCATCAGACCAAAGCACAGATTTCCACTGGTCTAATGTCCACTCCTTGTGTTTCTTGGCCCAAACAAATCTCCTCTGCTTGTTGCTTTTCCTTAGTCGTGGTTTCTTAGCAGCTGATTGACCATAAAGGCCTGATTTGCACAGTCTACTCTGAACAGTTCATGTAGAGATGTGTTGCATCTATCTGGGCTCTAATCTGAGGTGCTATTCACTTGCAATTTCTGAGTCTGGTGACTGTGCTGAAACTATCCTCAGCAGCAGAGGTGATTTTTCGTCTTCTTTTCCTGTGAGCTAGTTTTGCTGTAGCGCCTGTTTTTTGTCTGCACTTGGGGACATTCGAAGTTTTGGACTGGTGTTTTTCTTTAGTTAGTTGACAGAATTCATATTATGGCAAGAACCAAAGAGTTGTCAAATACGGCTGTCATCTGTGTACCAATTAGACTTCTGCACAACATACTTGATGATTCGAACCGATTCAGAAGTAAAGAAATTCCACAAATGAACCCTGACGAGGCACATCTGTGAAGTGAAAACCATTTCAGGTGACTACATCATGATGTTCATTGAGAGAAGGCCACGGGTTTCCAGTGGTGTCAAAAAAAATAAATAATAAAGACATGTTTATCAACTTTTTTTGTTACATAATTCCATGTATCTTGCTTCATATATTTTATATCTTTTATATGTATCTACAACATAGAAATTTGGCCCAAACAAATCTCTTCTGCTTGTTGCTTTTCCTTAGTTATGGTTTCTTAGCAGCTATTTGACCATAAAGGCCTGATTCACAGTCTCCTCTGAACATGTAGAGATGTGTCTGCTACTGGAGCTCTGTGTGGCATCTATCTGGGCTCTAATCTGAGCTGCTGTTAACTTGTGATTTCTGAGGCTGGTGTCTTGTATGAATTAACCCTCAGCAGCAGAGGTGGGCTTCCTTTCCTGGGGCGGTCCTCATGTGAGTCAGTTTCATCGTAGCGATTGATGGTTTCTGTGACTGCATTTGGAGACAGATTTAAAGTTTTAGTCAAAGGAGCTTGCAAAGAAAAGCGTCTGGACTTCTTTAAGTTGCTTGAAGACGTTTCACCTCTCATCCGAGAAGCTTCTTCAGTTCTGGTTTAAAAACAATAAAACTAAGACTGACATTTTACAAGAGGGAAGTGCAAATTGCATTAATAAATAACATGTAAACAATAAATCTAAGAAAAACAGCTGCATGATCGTATAAAACAAAAATATATTTGGGATCTCAAGCCTAACCGATGTCCTCACCTGTCACAAAATTAAGTTATCATTAAGTTCTTCAGAACTGAAGAAGCTTCTCGGATGAGAGGTGAAACGTCTTCAAGCAACTTAAAGAAGTCCAGACGCTTTTCTTTGCAAGCTCCTTTGACTACGATGACCTGGATGACTGAGAACCTTCACAGACATTTAAAGTTTTAGCAGTTTTCCAGACTGGCTGCCCTTCAGTTCTTAAAGTAATGATGGGCTGAAGTTTCTCTTTACTTACAGTAGCTGATTGGTTCTTCCCATAATGTGAATTCTAACAGTTGCCAAATTGGGCTGCTAGCTGTGTACCAACCTGACTTCTGCACAACACACCTGATAGTTCCAGCCTCATTAAGAAGGCAAGAAATTCAACAAATGAACCCTGACAGGCACACCTGTGAAATGAAACCATTTTCAGGTGACGACATCATGAAGCTCATCGAGAGAGCATCAAGGGTTTTGCAGTACTGTCAACAATGCAAAGGGTTGCTACTTTGAGGAATCTAAAATAGAAGATGTATTTAGAGTTATTTATACTTTTTTTTTCTTCTTTTATACATAAGAAGAAAAAAAAATAATAAAGAAATGTAAGAATAAAGAAAAAACATTGAATGAGAAGGTGTCCAAATTTTTGATTGGTAGTGTATATCAGGAATAAGTGAAGAAGAATTCTGTTGGATTTTAAAAGAGTTCATTACAAGTGTTGAAGAATGCATTCGTTTTAACAGTTGCACTGTGCAAAAAAGTAAATTGTTGGATGCAACTTCTCTTTTATAGGCTGCGTTAGCTGCTACTAGCATAACACACGCTCCAATCTCTGCCTGGACTGTCAGCTTTTGAGTTAACTTTTTTTTTTTAAACATGATGTGTTTTTAATCTCTGTACAGTCTACTACATACAACAAAGAAGAAACACAGTTTAAGTCTCACAGGCACCTGGTAAGGGCCTTATACTAAGATTGTGCAGGAATTTTAGTAATTGAAAACAGGGAAGTAAAAATGAAATGGTTTAAAAACAATAAAACTAAGACTGACATTTTACAAGAGGGAAGTGCAAATTGCATTAATAAATAACATGTAAACAATAAATCTAAGAAAAACAGCTGTATGAACGTATAAAACAAAAATATATTTGGGATCTCATGCCTAACCAATGTCCTCACCTGTCACAAAATTAAGTTATAATTTTTTTTGTACCATTTTAGAGAATGGTACAAATAATTTCCCGAAGTGTTCTATAAGTAAGTAAAATTTATTTATACAACACCTTTCAAGATAAAATCATAAAGTGCTTCACAGAAGCTAAAACATAAAAACAAAAATCAACCAAAAGCAAGTTTAAAAATATGAGTTTTTAGGTGTGTTTTTGAAAGACATGACTGAGTCCACAAATCTAAAACTCAATGTGAGGGAGTTCCAAAGTCTGGGGCCACAGTTACAAAAAGCTCTGTCACCTTTTGGACAACTAGCAAGTCCTGATCACATGACCTCAGGGACCTGCTGGGGATGTAAAAGATCAGATGTATGTTGGTGCTTGTCCATGCAGAGCGTGGCCGTTATTTTTAGTCAGTTTGAGCGAGAAGGAGTTCTGCTGCTCCACTTCAGAAGTATGAAGTGGAGTGGGTGTAATGGGTTGTCCATGATGGAGTGCAGTTAGTTGAATGACCTCCCTGTCCCAAACTGACTCAGACATCTCCAAATTCTGACCAATGATGCTTCCAGCCTTCTTTATTCTGATGGCATTGCTGACATCCCCCACCCCCAATTAAAGCAGGGGTAGGCAACCTTTCTGATGAGTGCCATCTAAAATTTCCTCATAAGTCAATGTGCCATATGACTGCATTAGCAATAAATTTAATAACGCTCTATATGAACAGTTACACACTATATAGAACAACTTTATAGAATTATATTTGTTTGCAGATGTTGGCAGCTATCAGCGAATAGTTATCAGCTATTTTGAAACAAAAAAATACACTTTTTATCCATAACAGCAAATACAACAGAGAGTGCAAATGCTATTTATGGTCTCCTCACAACAATGATAAGAAAAATAAACTGGGCCAATATGGCATGTTTGTTAATACAGAGACACACATGTTAATGTGATCTTTGGTCTCCCACTCAGAGACACAGGTCTCCGAGTGTCCAGCATTCATACTGTCTCGAGTACAAATGTATCCGTGTATTTCCGTGGTGCTGATGCTGCGCTGAGCGGACAGCTCCTGAAGCATTTGAAGTGTCTGAATGTGGAAATTTCAATATCGCTTGAAAAAACTGACAGCTAGCAACGTCCCTCTCACCAGTAGGCAAAGTTATTTTTAGCCAATTACAAATTGAATCTGGTAGTTGGGGTTGTTAGCTAAGATACCGTCATTAAGAAGCAGCACAACTAATGTGTCTATTCGAGCTAATTTGCAATGTGCATCGCTGGCCCGGCCATTTATTTTTTTTTAATGCACCTTCTCAGATTAACTCACTGCATGCCGTGCCCAAGGCTGGACTGGGACAAAAAACCGGCCCAGGCATTTTGACTAGAGACCGGCCCACCAGGTATAGGAAAAGCCATAAAGCCTTTGAATTAAAACAGATGCTGTTGTGACAGTGATGTACGCCGTCTTGTTGGTATATGTATGATTTCTATACATTTTACATCAGATAAAAACTTTGGTTGGAAGATTCAGATAATTATTTATTAAAAGCTAGACATTTTAAATGAGAATAAGGAAGAAAAGTATTTCTTTGTGCCCCCTTTCCCTGTTAATGCCCTACCTGGCCCCCCTGGCAAAACTTTGCTAGACCCGCCCCTGCACAGTTACCAGCTATCAGCTACAGAGGATCCTGGTGTTATTTGTCTCTCAGAAACAGTTCATAACTTCCCTTCAACTGATTCATGTCACCTAAAAGGTAAACCTGTTTCTCCATCACCTGTTCAGCTCTGATGATTCAGTAAGGACATCTCCTGGTTTCATCTTCATGTTTCCCTCTCACCACATATCCAAACCGACATCATGAACAGCAGCTTTACAGCTGTGGCTCCAGCAAACATCAGCTGATACTAGAAATTAATATTAAATAAATTCTAACAACAGCTGATCAAGCTTAAACGTGCTGCTGTTGTTTAGTGCGACATCCGCTGGTTTCCTCCTTCTGGCGCAAAGTGGGCGATAAACAAACAAGAGAGAAAAGTCGATCAGCTGATCATTGATCAGTTTCATGATTGAAGTAGCAACGGGAGAGAATGAGAGGAGAAGAGGCAGCTGACAGTGTAAAGAGACAGAATAAATCCAGCTTTTCCATTCTAGCTGAAGTACAGGACAATCATGTTCATTTTCAGCTCAATACGAAATGCGTGATATTTTCTCTGCATACGGGACGTTTCCATTTTTTACAGGACGGTTGGCAACTCTACTAACTGACCTTATGAATAAAATGAAGTTCACTATCGGTAACATCATAGCACCTGCCCAGCTGTATATAAACTCCGTCATGCTAGCTTGCACGCAGTACGAGTTATTGTAACTGACTGTAAAAAGTCAGCACAACGAAAATAAACTCCACCTAAACTTGGTTTATATCTGACCCAGATAGACTGCAGGTCGTAACTTCTTACCTGAAGTTCAGTTCACCTGACACTCGGACCGGCGGCCTCCTCGGGTCTCTTCTCCTCCTACCTCCCCTTTCCCTCATCCACCTGCTGGCCTCTGTGGAAGCTCCTCCATAGAAACCACCACCAAACAACTATGGTGGTGGTTTCTATTTTTCTATTTTAGTTATTTTTACACATCTGCCAGCATCTGGCCAATCCACCACCTTTCATTGTTTATACCGTTACCAGAAAAAATAGAATTCATCAGCCCATAAAAACGAAAAATCACCATTGGGCATTTGGTCATGCCATCAGTTAACCCTGGCACGCGTGCCCAAGGTTGCCGACCCCTGCGTTAAAGGATCTAAGCGATCTTAGAAAATAAAGTCTGCTCATCACCTTCTTGTGCACAGCATCACTGTTGGTCCTCCAATCCAGTTTGTCATTCAGGTGAACGCCAAAGTGCCTGTAGCTGTCATTGTTTGCACCTCTTCACCCATGATCTTGATTGGCCTAGACACAGCATTTTGGGGGTTTTTTTTTTCCCCCCCACCGGAAGTCAACCTTTTGTCTTGCTAACATTCTCAAGTGAGGTGATTTCTTCCAGACCACTCCACAAAGTTTCTCACCAACTCCCTGTACTCAGACTCCTGCCCACCCTTAATACACCAAAGCACTACAGTATCATCAGAGAACTTCTGCAGGTGGCATGTTTCACTGTTTCAAATTTGAAATCTGAGGGTCTACAAGGTAATCAGGAATGGAGATAGGACTGTCTCCTCTGCTGCTCCAGTATTACTAACCATCACATCACACAGAGTGCCCCCAGGCTGTGCATACTAGTGATCCAGATGTGTCATTGTTAGGGCTGGGCGATATATCGAGTTTTTTTTTTTTTTTAAATATCAATATATTTTTATACGAGATATAAGATGTGACAATATCGTTTATATCGATATAGTTTATGTTACGTTATAATTATACTTGTGTACCCCCAAGTTTGCCTCACTTTCGTCCACTTTTGTCGCCTCTCGTTCACTGAACACAACTCCCCCTCCCCCATAGCTTCACCTGCAGGCAGCGACAAGATGGACACGACAAATCTCCGTTAACGAGTTACCGCGGATCGCCCCGTGCGTGGGGCTGGACGGCGTCAATGTGTTAGCGAGCTAACCGTGCTAACGAGCTAACTGCGCTAACGACATGCAGCGCCTAAAATCCTTTCATTTTCTCAAAAATTGACAACTCTTTGGTTCTTGCCATAATATGAATTCTGTCAGCTAAGTAAAGAAAAACACCAGTCCATCATTACTTTAAGAACTGAAGGGTTAGTCGGTGCAGAAAATTGATAAAACTTTAAATGTGTCCCCAAGTGCAGACGAAAAACAGGCGCTACAGCAAAACTAGCTCACAGGAAAAGAAGACCAAGAGTTACCTCTGCTGCTGAGGATAGTTTCAGTCACCAGACACATCTCTACATCAACTGTTCAGAGGAGATTGTGCAAATCAGGCCTTTATGGTCAAATAGCTGCTAAGAAACCAAGATTAAGGAAAAGCAACAAGCAGAAGAGATTTGTTTGGGCCAAGAAAAACAAGGAATGGCATTAGACCAGTGGAAATCTGTGCTTTGGTCTGATGGTTCCACCCGCCGTTTCTTTATACAACAAAAAAAGATGAACACATGCGCTGTGTCCAAATCCTTCGAAAACCCGGCCTACGTAGACCAGGTAGGCCGCGAAGACCAGAAATGCAAGGCCATTAAATTGAAGGGGCTAGCCTACGACGTCCAGCTTCTGTCATTTATACCTGTGTGACTGTCTAACAGACAAATATTAATATACAGCAACCATTGTCTGAAGGCTTTAGTTATATTTAAGGACAATATCCCATATCCCGAAAATAAACTAAAAAGATTTAAACATATGTTTCAGATAAAATGGAAGACAAACTTTTGCAGTGAATATTTATTGGAAGAGAAAAATGTTCAATATAATTTAAGATGTTGAAGGTATCAGAGCATTAAATATGCTGATTTTTGGGTAAGAGGGTCTAACAGGAGATGATACAGAAACATGACATCCTTAAAAAAATACTTAGACCCTTTCTGAATTTACAACTTTTCACAATTCTTTCAGCTTTTTATTTAAAAGAGCTCCACAAGTACAATCCAACTAAAAAAGAAATATTTTAACTAAATATATTTTGGATAAAGGACATAAAATCCTGCAGAAATATTGGGCTTATAACAAAGGTGACAGGCTCAGGTTGTATGATATAAGCATGACAAAAATGGCACAGGAACAGAAGGAGGACCTCTCCATGTACTGTCTTATTATTAGTGGTTTATACAGGATGAGACCTCTTTTAACTCTAAACTTCAGCACAGCATGGTTTAGTCTGTTTCCTTAACGCAGTTCACGGATTAGATGTTTGATCCCTGTAAATACACTTAGCTTAAAGAGTGAACCGTCTGCTCGTTTTATTAATTTTTAAGTACGTTTGTCTCCACACTGCCAAACAGACGCAGCTTCAGTAGAAAACTGAACTGATTAACCAACCAAAGCTCATATGACCCAAGCCGCATTAAGTGGTGATATCACTAACATCACGTAACTTAGCCGAAGGTTAGTTGAATATAACTGTTTAAGATTCTTTGCTATGCTAACATTTGGTTGGCTGGATATTTTGGTGAGATAAAACCTAGTATTTACTTTTAAAAGTTTATTTCTGGACCGCTTTTCTTCGACCATCCGCTATTTTTCCCCAAAAATTTCTTCAACCCTTGATTCACAATGAATCCTGGAATAGGGTGGACCATGAAGGATACACAGACCAGTCCTTCAAATCTGGGGAAAAGGAGGACGCATTTGTGGGCTGCATTTGGAGCAGCCTACGAATTTGGACAGCCTTTGTCTCCTTGCTGTGACATAATCGGCCTAGGCATATGTGGCTCCCGGGTTGTATTTTGCCCACAACTTAATAAGTATTGAATATGTCACCAATTTTGTGTATATATATATTTTTTTTTTCTTACCATCCAATCCACCCATGCAATGTCCATAAATTATGTATAATAATACACCCAATTACATGACACAGGAAAATAATTATTGAACACATGAAGAAAGGGACGGGCAAGACTGCCTCTGATGTGCTGAGAACTACCAGCTCTAAACACTTTATGACTACAGACGTGAGGGCTATAGATCTGTAGGCATTGACGCTGTCTATACCAGTCTTTTTGGTGATGGGAATGATAGTGGAGGCCTTCAGACAGGTGGAAATGGTGGCATAGGGTCAGGAAGGTTAAACAACCTGATGAGGATCCTTGTCATTTGGTCCGCACAGGTTTTTCCCACAGTGATGGGCTGGCTGAAAGCTCTCCTAGGGTTCAGCACTCTGTCCTCCTGACATCATAATCCAGGGGGGTGTTGAACACTTCTATGATCATGAGGATGCTGTTGGCAGTTGGAGTCTCTGACTTTTGCAGTTGGTGAGGGCCTGGATGCCTCTCCACACATGGTGGGGGTTGTCAGTTAGGAATACTCCTCATGTAGGCCTCTTTGGCCTGTTTTATGCCCCTCCTCAGCCTGGCTCTGGCAGGGCTGTATAGAGAACTGAGTTAAGGTCTCCAGGTCGTGCTGTTCGAAGATGTACCAGTCTGTCAGATCAAAACAGTTCTATTGCTGGAGAAGAGCATCATCTGGCCATGTCTTAATGACCCAGGTGCTTGGAGAAGTTTGTTTCCTCATGTCTATCAATCTATCCATCAATCAATCAATCAAGGCTTTATTCGGCACGTGTAGGTTGCCCTGCAGTGAAATAGGACCCCCCACCCCCCCGGGCCTTACACACACAACACAGACATCACATACAGGTCGGAGATCGGTAGCGTTACAGAAAAAAACAACAACACTGAAATATACACTACAATGGGAAAGTACAAGAGGAAAAAAAGAGACCTCCACTCATGCTGGGCTCCTGGGAGGACAGCATGAGAACAGGAAACAAACAAACTCCTCTGCACAAAAAAGCACATAAATGTCCACAGCACAACATTATGGAGCACGTGACAAGCCACAGGGTTGGGTGGGGGGTGAGGAGTAATCCGAAGCAAACACAGCAGCCATCCTGCCCAGTGCTACCATTCCAGCGTGGGCTCAGACCCGCCGTGTTCCCAGGAGGGAACAAGCATCGAAGGCGTTTGGAAAGGGAGGGGGGATGAATGTGTGCATATTAGTGTGTATATATATATATATGTGTGCGTGTCCAGAATTCAGCTGAGACAGTGTCCTTCGCCCTGCTAGGCTAAGTAAACAGTCTTCCAGCCAACCCAGGTGGCCTTGCATGGAATGGGAAGGAACAGACTAAACACAGTCGTTATCAGGGTGTTTTAAGTCCGGTGAGCAGTGACTGTCTATAATTCTGCTGTTATGGTACCAGCCCTGAAGCATATAAGCACAGAGTCCACCGCCCCTTCCCTTACTGGAGACATTATTGCAGTCCTGGGGTTGTAATGTCCGGCCCAGTAGCTCCACTGAGTTATCTGAGATTTTTGACGGGAGCCAGGATTCAATCAATAGACTGGACAAAGCAGTTCAGTAGATTTCTGATTGTAGCAGCTGTTTGTTTTTGGGGTTTTTTGTTGTTTTTTGGGGGTCTTCACCTGATGTCCACCACCCTGGGGCTGTATGAACAATGACAAGAGGGAGGATGTGAAGATGAATTAGAGTTGGCGGTGGGGTAATGCAGAATAATGCACGCACAAGCATAGACGTAGGTCTAAAGAGAGAGATTAGATTTGTGTTTCACTTTGACTACCTGTGGGGTGTCATGTTTGCCTGTACTGTATGCCATGTAGAAGAATACAAACAGCAGTTCATGGTCAGTAGGACAATTGTTTTTTCTTATAAAATATTTTTTAATGTGAAGAAGTCCCAAAAAAAACTTAAACAACTGATGTATACTTGTGATATACAGAGCACGCATGGTTATTAATAACACTATTACAGTTAATAGTAAGGATTGTTGTTGAAATTGTTTTTGTGATTGTATGCCTCTGTCTTCCAGACATTGGGATCACACTACAAACTCCTTTTCTTCAGAACACTGGTTAAGGTTTTCCCAAAGGAGCACAGGTAACAATAACTGGTTATATAATGTCATTAATTCTTACCTGAGTAATGCTGTTAACTTCAGGCATGACATGTTTTATTTGTTGGTTTGTGTTTGTCTCCCAGTGCTTAATGAATTGACTATCAGTTTTTGTTGAAATAATTTTCTCATTTGCAAAAGAATATTTTTGGAGTAATCGTTATTGCGATCCACAGACTATATAATGGAGATGCAAATAGCATAATGTGAATTTAGATGGTTTGTCTGTCTAAGATCTGAGTCATCCTGGACAATCCCACAGTGCTTCATAAATGTTGATGATGTCCAGGCTCTTGAAATGCTTTTGAATGCATTTTCTGCTCAAAAAACAAAACAAATGGTATCTGTAATTGGAATTGATGCATCAAAAATGTAAGGAATTTGCTAGTTATATAGCTGTATTTTACTTACACCACGTAAACTCTAAAATATTTCTTAACATGAATTTCAGGGCAGTATATCATGCCGATGATTATTCATAGGTAAGTGGAAAAATAAGTGAAAATGCAGCAAATGTCCAAAGAAATATAGGTTTAATGTCATTAATAAGCTTTGAGACACATTGTGTGATAGTGATGATGATGATGATGATGATGATGATGATAATAAATAATAATAATGGATTGGATTTATATTAGCACTTTTCTAGGCACCCAAAGCGCTTTACAATTCCACTATTCATTCACTCTAACATTCACACACTGGTGGAGGCAGCTACAGGTGTAGCCACAGCTGCCCTGGGGCAGACTGACAGAAGCGAGGCTGCCATATCGCGCCATCGGCCCCTCTGGCCAACACCAGTAGGCGGTAGGGTAAAGTGTCTTGCCCAAGGACACAACGACCAGGACAGAGAGAGCAGGGGGATCGAACCGGCAACCTTCCGGTTACAGATGAGCTTCCCAATTCCCTGAGCCACGGTCGCCCCGGTCACAGTGAAGTCACAGTATTGGATTTATTTGCTATTTGTATACCAGTACTTTAAAAAAACTGCTATTTGATGCCATCCTGAAATAAATATAACCACACTAAGAGTATAAAATTCGAGGATATAACTGTGTGGGGAGAAGACTAAAAATTAAGAGATTCAAATATTCATGATCCGAGGATGCTGGGGTTCAAGACACATCACAATATTAATTGTGTATCGCGATATATCCCAAAATATTGCAATATTGGATTTTCCTCATATTGCCCAACACTAAGGACAACACTCTTTATCCTCTTGAGGATATTCGAGTGATCAAGATTGAAAGGGTTTATTGTCATGTGTGCAAAGAAAAAGCATTTCTCTGTACAGTGAAATTCTTTCTCTGCTGTCCATATGCAGATGCCGGTTAATATGTACACATAGATTAAATACAAATACCAGGAATAAATAAGTGGAGACAAAAAATAAGTGTCAAATAGATTTATGTGCAAAAGGGCTATGAGCTTAATATGCTGGTTATGTGAGATGACCTGATGTGCAAAAATTATTATTACTGTTAAAATAGGTCAGCTGTTCAAGACTCTGATAGCAGTGGGGAAGAAGGAGTTGTTGAGTCGGGATGTTGTAGATTTCACACTTCTAAACCTTCGTCCCGAGGGCAGAAGTGTGAACAGTCCGTGCTGAGGGTGTGTGGGGTCTTTGAGGATGGAGGCAGGTCTCCTCTGGACTCTGCGATGGTAGATGCTCTGCAGAGACGGCAGCGGGGTCCTGATGATCTTCTCCCCGCAGTTGATATCACTCTCTGCAGGCGTTTGAAGTCCATGGCAGCAGTGCTGCTGTACCATGCAGTGATGCAGCTGGTCAGTGTGCTCTCCACAGTGCAGCCTTAGAACCTGCTGAGGATCTTGGCTGACATACCAAATTTCCTCAGCCTCCTCAGGAAATACAGCCACTGCTGAGCCTTCTTGACCAGCTGTGTGGTGTTCAGTGTCCAGGTGAGGTCCTCAGTGATGTAGATGCCTAGGTATCTAAAGCTGCTCACCCTCACCACTTCACTCTCCCGGATAAACAACGGCTGGTGAGGCCTCCTCTTCTTCCTCATGTCCACTATCATCTCTTTTGTCTTATCGGTTTTGAGGGTGAGGTTGTTGTCCTCACACCATGACACCATATCGGCCACCTTTCTCCTATAAGGCACTTCGTCTCCTCCAGTGATGCGACCAATCACTGCAGTGTCATCCGCCAACTTCAGTATGGTGTTATCCCTATTGGAGGCGACACAGTCGTGGGTGTACAGGGTGTAGAGGATGGGACTGAGGACGCAACCCTGTGGAACTCCAGTGTTAGTAATAATGCTGGCTGAAGTCCTGTTGCCAATCCTGATGGACTGGGGCCTGCCAGTCAAAAAGTCCTGTAGCCAGTCACATAGGGGTGGGGTGTAGGCCGAGTGTTGCCAGATTGTGAGTGAGTTTGTGTGAAATGACAGTATTGAAGGCAGAGCTGTAATCAACAAAAAGTACCTTGATGGTATGAGCCTTTGTTTTCCAGGTGGGTGAGGGAATAGTGAAGGGCAGCAGCAATGGTGTCTGACGTGGACCTATTGGGCCAGTGGGCATACTGCAGGGGAGAGTGTCTGGGATGTTGCTCTGGATGTAGGCCAGCACCACTCTCTCGAAGCACTTTGTAATGATTGGAGTGAGTGCAACTGGTCTAGTCATTTAGGCGAGTGGCTGGGCTTTTCTTGGGAGTCTGTCCAGCTAGTCTACATGTGTTTGTTTTTTTGTTTTTGTTTTTTAAGATTTGGATTCAACTGCATCCCTCAGGGTATCCCGTGGGGAGTTTTATGGGAGTATGAGGTGTCTGGCTGATTGTTACAAGCCATTCAATCTCTGTACAACCACAGCTAGAGCTCGGTCCACATTGACTGCAAAAAGTCTGATTCATTTCCAGTGGGTGCTGAACTCCTCCAGGGCTGCCCTTTGTCATTAGTTTGTTTATAAATTGTTTGGATAGAATATCTAAGCATAGCCAAGTGGTGGCAGGCTTCCGCCTTGGTAACCTCTGAACCTCATCTTTACTTTTTGTGGATGATATAGTTTGGTACTGGCCTCCAGATCACACTAGAGTGGTTTACAGGTAAATGTGAAAGACCTCCAAGTCTGAGGCCATGGTCCTCAGCTGGATTAGGGTGGAGTGCCCACTCCTGGTCAGGGACAAGTTCCTGCCCCCAAGTGGAGGAGAAGTATCTTGGGATCTTGTTCACAAGTGAGGGAAGAGGGTAACAGGAGATTACGAATTGGGGCTGCAGCTGCAGTGATGTGGTCATGGCACCAGTCTGTCGTGGTGAAAAGAGAGCTTAGTGTGAAAGTGAAGCTGTGAATTTACTGGTTACAAGCAGCAGAAATTGGCTTTCTCTGAAGGTTGGCTGGGCTCTTTCGGTTGGCTGAGCTCCTCACGCTCTTAGAGAAAGGGTGAGGACCTCAGAGTTGAACCGGTACTCCTCTGGGTGAGGTGTTCTAGAGGCCCTGGGGTTGGCCTAGGACACAGTGGAGAGATTACATATATCTCAGCGGGCATAGAACACACAACACTTTGTGGTGTGTCAGCCAGTCGTGCACCTCTCAATTTTTGTAACTTGGCATGTCACACCAGATCTACTGCATGTGGATTGAAGACATGTTTATGATGATGTTGATTTCATACTGGGATTTAAATGATATTCCACCTCAGGACCTCAAAGACATACAGGGGGAGACTTTGGAACACTTTGAAAACTGTTTGTGGAAAAAATCAAGTCTTGGCTTATGGTTTTTGACGACTTCTGGCTTCCTCTGCCATAACAGCAGGTATAAATATAAAGTTCAAAGTTTCTTTTAAACGTGGTTGCAGCAGTTAGCAAAGCTGCCATTACCCAGTCCCAGATTAGCGTGTGTGTATGTGTGTGTGTTGGTGCATCTCTTTACTTGTATTAATCAAGAATATATTTGATGTCTTACAGAAACCTTCACACTTGCAACAATGGAAGAAGATGGATTACCATATGACTCTCCAAAAAACTGCAACAGATCTGTAATAGAGGATGAAAAGGAAAAAGTAAAAGACTTTCTGTATAAACATTTCAGAGATGTAACAGATGGGTCGCTCTTCAGCAATTCAGATGAATCTGCCATTAAGGATAATGGGACTTCCACTAGGAAAGATAAAAACCCTCTTAACAAAGCCCATTGTAAAATTCAACAAGGGGCTGTATTCTCTGGCAAAATTTTGAGTTTTGGATGCTCAGTTTGTAAAGATAACTGTACTTTTAGCCCCAATGACCTTCTTAAACATTTTAGAGCAGTTCACAGAGGAACCCTTCCTACATACCCTTGTGATTTATGTGATTTTGTCACAAATGAGTTTCCTGCTCTTCAGCGCCATCGGATTGAGCACAGAAATACTTTGGTTACATGTGAACTTTGTAATGATGATGTGCAGTACTCTCTTCTTTTGCTTACTAGACACTACATCATGTGTCACAGTGTAAATGGACAGTTCAGCTGTGACTGGTGTGAGTTTACAACTGTGGATGCAGGGACATTTGTCCAGCATATCCATCATCATAATGAAAGTCATTGGAAGTGTTTGAAATGCAAACATATTAGCTTGAATGAAGAGGATCACCAGAAGCACATGAAAGCTCACACGGGTACATTTCCTTTCACATGTCAAGTCTGTGGATATGGTGCAGCAAGAAGTGAGTACCTTAAAAAACACATGGCAGCTGTTCACAAAGAGGTGACAGAAAGAAAAAATGCATGGAAGGCGATAGAAGACAATGGCTCACCAGCAAATTCATCTGTGAACTTGAAATTGATGCTTAAAAAGAATAGTGAGTCACAGGAGACTCAAAGGATATCGAAACAATATCAAAGTGGCAAACTAATTAAGCCAGACAAATCCTTAGAGGACACCCAGCACTTTGTTGATGGGACTGTAGCAAAAAAGGACAAAACTTTGAGCAAAGTTTCCCATAATACAGAACAGTCAACACCAATCACGTTGGAGGAATGTGACAATTGTCCAGCCTCTGATAGTGGAAGTCACAACAATGCTAACGGACTGACTGTTCTAATGGTTAAGAACAAAATCTCCCTCCCCCCTAACTGTACAACTAAAGTTATGGGATTCAAGATGGTCGATGGAAAAAAACATTTAGTTCTCAAAGTAATCCCAACAACAAAGCAAGATCAGAACCATTCCGTTGCTGAAGGGGGGTTCTCCACACTAAATTCTGTGTTTGATAAAAGTAAAAACTCTGAGAATGAGCTTTGCTCTGATAGCAGGAGCTTAACATCACAGTGCTTAGCTGTTTCACCAAGAAGTGGATCTTGCATACAGATAGATCAAGAGGATATTTTGGCAGTTAAAGTAAAAATTGAGGAGGAGGAAACATCAGTTGGGGCCCTAAGTTCAACTCCACATCTTGAAAGTGTTGGAGAACAAACAAATGCTATATTAGATGCATCATTAAATTGTGCAGATGTCTCATGTCCCACAAGAAATGAGTTGGATCAGGCACATCATCCAAATGAAACAAGCTCTATGGAAGAAATGAACTTGAAAAGTAAGTCAGTTACCCAAACTCCCAGTCCTTGTAGAAACTGCCATGGTGTTTCCAGCCACCCTGCAACAGTGTGTTCTGTTAAGGTCAGTGGTTTATCTTCACCTTCAAAGTTTGCTCAAGATACACTGCTTCCCAAACCCATCTTTAGAAAAATCGATGAGGAGTCTAAAGCAGTAAATGAGCTATCCACACCTGACAGCATTTGCAGCCTAACTGATGAGCACAAAGGGAATTCTGCTTTTAACACTATGGAAAATGGACATCAGTCATTCCACATTTCATCAGATAAAAATGATAGGTTTAGAACTGAGATTGTACATAAAAACAGACAGGAAAATGCAAAACATACATTGTGTTGCCCATCACAGCTGTCTCCACCAAATTCAGTTAGCTGCAGAGAAAATGCCATTGGCTCGGAGAAATGTATTCAGGACTCACCAAACCAAGAAGTATTTACTTTTCACAATTATTCGAAGGATGCTTTCAACATTTCATCAAACATCACCCCAAACTTGGAGAATAATTCTGATGATAACTCGGCAAATAAAATACATACCTCTAAATCATCACACTTCAACTTGACATCAGCAGGATTACCAGAACAATGCACAGAAAGTGCAAATAGTGACACTGAAGTTGATGAGTGTATATCTAATGTTGATGGTCCTCTGACAGAAGAAAATCCCGATGTAGTGCTCCAAGACTTCAATATTGTCAAAATTGAGGAAGAGACCATTCCGATATCTAAAAGACAGCCTACGAGTAGTTTAACATCCCTTGGCAATTTTGTGGAAGAACATTCTGATGCAATCATTACTCAACAGCTTAACAAGGAAAGAACGGGTTCTTCAAGTGCAAACAATGATTCTTTAAAACCAACAAAAAGAACTGTGCGAATTCTTCAGCTACCAGAGGCTAATCAGCCAGTACTCCTGACTAGGGCTAGTGAGAACCAATTTGCAATGCCAGTGCAGGTCAAGGCTACCCCAGGCTTTAAACTCATAGCAAATTCTGCAAAGCCTCAAATCAATGTGTCTTACGTTGAAAGTTCAAGTAAAACCACAGGTCTAAATCCAGACAGCAAAAGGATAGGTGTACAAGCAATAAAACCTGGAACTGCTGAAAAAGGGACCGCTCTTCTTTCTGGTGTTCAACCAGGTTTTGGTACCGGTTTAAATCACTACCTTATTAACAGTGCAGGTTTAAAATGCCCTGTACTCTTTTCAAGCACATCACAAAATACAACTTCAGACAAAACTGCAAAGTCTCAGTCAACGTGCTACTTAGTACAAAGGTCTGTTCCTTTTGTCCAGGCCGCTAATACTCCTGCCCTCAGACTGGCAAGTGCCCAGCTCCCACTTAACTCACGGCCAGTGCTAGCGATGCCAGTGAGTAGTGCAGACAAACCCAGCGCACTGCAGACTGGTCGGCAAGCCTTCTTGCTGCGGTACATTTCTCAACCCAAATCAAGCCTACTTTTGAACAACCAAGAGCCAAACAATGGAACTCATTGCAGCCAGACGAATGAGGGCTCTGGAAACAAAGTTATATTTAAAATTGTCACACCCACTAGTAGCCTTCTTACAAATGGCACTCCCACCTCAAATAATCAACCTTTGTTTTTGGCCACCAGACCCCAGACTCAGTGTTTCCTGGTGTCGACAAACAAAACTAATGCAGCTGCTTCCACTGGAATAAAAAAGTTGATCACCATTCACAATACCAAACAAAAAGATGTCATTGATTCCTGCAGTGCACCTTCTCAGACAACTATAAAGGCACAACAACTGTGTGACTCAGAGAAACCTGTCCTCGCCCCAAGGCCAATTCGGCCTCCAAGCCAAAGGAAAAGGCGCAGGAAAGCATTATTTGACGAACTTCCAGGAGCAGTGCACAAGGCAAGAAGATTCCTGAGTAAACCACCAACTGAGAAAGAGACTCTGTTATGGAAACCTGTAGCCAAAGAGGTAGAACGGACACTTAGACTTGCCCCATTGAATTCTCTACAGCAGATCAAATGCCCTAGTAGAAACCAGCCTGTAGTGGTGCTCAATCATCCAGATGCTGACATTCCTGAAGTGGCCAACATCATGAAGGTAGTAAATAGGTACAAAGGTGCTGTCACGAAGGTCTCTCTGTCTCAAAAAACAGTCCAAGCACTCTTAGAGCTTGGCACCCAAGGGAAGAATTCCTCAACCAAAGATGCATCTCATTTCGACAATCCAAAATCTCGACCGGTTCAAAGTTCTGTCCGGGAGCGATTCCTCCTTAAATTGAAACTCAAAAAAAAAAGCAAAAAGAAGTATGAGGTTGTAAAAACTTTATCAGGTTGTAGAGAAGAGCAAGTAATGTTTGACTGCTGGTTTTGTGGTCGGCTCTTCAGCAGTCAAGAGGATTGGATTGGCCACGGTCAGAGGCATCTCATGGAGGCAACTAGAGACTGGAATAAACTATTCTGAAATTTTTCTACCACATTAAGATGGGTGGACATGTTCTCCTGAGTGGAACTGTTGTTCTGCTGCTGGTTGTATATTGTATATTTGCGCATTAACAGCCTTCCACTATTAGTTTGTTCTCTGTATGTTCTCTGTAAATTTAAATATATATTCTTGAGTCATAGTTTCTTTTAATAGGTGCATATTCTCGTAAATGATGCACTGCATGCATGATTTGTCATACATGCAGATGTCTAATTGAACTGTGAAAATGGTACACTGTAATTAAGGGTTGTGTTAAGAGCACTGGCTGAACAAAAGAAACATAAGCAAAGGTTGTATGTCGAGTTGGATTGAATTCCTCAGGTAATTTTAGAATTCATTTGGCTTGTCATGTGTCATTTTTGTAAATCATAGTTCTAGTTTAAGGGACTTTTGTATTTTTTATTATTCTGTACTCAAGGACATGAAGCTGTTATTTGTATAGTTAACAATAAACCTTATAAACGACCTACATTATTTTATGTTTGTGAAGGAAGGGGGGAAAAGTTCTTGGTCTGAATGATTCTTCCCCCCCCCCCCCCCCCCCCAAAAAATATAGTTATAATTGAAAAGTGTATCATTCTATACTATAATGTTTACAGTTTTCTTATCAGGATTTCCCTGTACCATACTTACATCATAACATGAGCTGCACCTTTTCATAGTTACCTGTCTAAAACACCCAAGAGAATAAATTGTTGTGAGTCATTGTTTGAGTCTAAATTTAATGACAAATCATTAGGATGATTTTTCTTTCAGCCTATGCATTTATTTCTTCGGTCTTTCAAAGGCTACGTTCACACTGCGGGCGAAAGCGCATCAAATCTGACTTTTTTGAGCCTATGCGACCCATATCCAATCATGGTATGACAGTGTGAACAGTGCAAATCCGATATTTTCAAATCCAACCTGGGTCACTTTCGTATATGGTACTGAATCCGATACATATCTGATGTTTTAGAAAGCGACTGCTGTTTGATGGTCACGTCGCATTAAATGCGTCTTTTACGTCACTGACACAAGACAAGACGCCAATTATCAGCGCTGGAGAAGCACCCGAGAAGACATTGTGAACGCTTCCTGGCCATCCTGTGTAGATGTTAGTGAAATTGTTGGGAAGACAACGTTGGAGAAACGTGAACATTTTATTTGTACTGTATAATCTGCAGATTCTGACAGAAATCTGCAGCTAGAACCACCGCTCCTCTCTAAAACAGGAATAAGTGTAATTATTAGGCCATATGTAAATAACAAAATAACTTTATAACGTAAGGCAAAATTGGGAAACGTAAAGTCCGAAACAAGTCTTTATATTAAGGTCCATCAGTCAAATAATACTTATTGGTCTGGGTCTAAACAGAGCGCGTTGTGTGTGACGTCTTCTTTTGCGCATGTGGCCGCTTTGAGGGTTCACACTAGAGCGCGTTTGCTGTCACATTTTATTTGTAGTGTGAACAAGCAGACGACAAAATCGGATTTGATCAAAAAATTGGAATTGAGCATTAAGACCTGCAGTGTGAACGTAGCCAATGAAGCTTTTGGTGCACTATGTTGCTACCAAGAAAGCTAAAAATGTCAGTCAAGTGTTGCGTGGTTTGACAGTCAAGTTTGATATTCACTTCCAAAAATTCCAAAATGACTGGCCTCTTTAATATAGTCTGTTAGTTCATTAGTGATGGAGGTAATGGGTCCAAGATGCAGACCAAAACCTGTTTTATTCATGTTGTTGTTCGCCCTGTTTGTGTTTTTTCAGGTTTTTAAAAATTTTTTTTATCAATTATACCCCCGGTTGTTTAGATCTAGTTCAGTAATCTTTCCACATAAAATTTCAAGGAATTTAAAAATAGTGTTTTATATGGATGGTTTACGTATTACTTTAAAGTGGCAAATTGGAATAAAATAAGCTTCAAATAGTAATGGAATAAAGCTCTGATCCTTCTTACTTATCCTTATTTTATTTGGGGGGTTTTTCTCATTCATGACAAGCTTCTTTAAGTTAACACCCTGGGCTGATATCACATGAAAAGCATTTCGTGAAAGAAAAGGTTGTACAAATTTATGCCTAAAACCTACTTTTACTGTAAGTAACATCAGACTAAAATAGATAAAAATAGAAAATGACAGCAGGGTCAATATCAAATCAGCATGGGCCTTCTGTTTGACTGTCTCACATTTGCAAAAAAAAAAAGTTTTCTAAAGCTTCAAATATCAACTTTTCAAGAAATGTTTTTCAACCCACTTAATTTTTTTTGGCAAATGGAACAAATATCAGAGGATTTGAGATGGTACTGATAACTCAGAATTTTTTTTTTGTAAAAAATGTGCATATTTTTCATTTTCAACATCTGGATCACCATTTCAAATCATCATGTTTTTAGAATGTTTTCTAAACTATCTTGATTCTTGAACATGCATGATTGCTTTGGAATTTTAGCTTCATATATCAAATACTTTGATTTTTTTTTTTTTCCCAACAAAGATCCATCCACCTATTTTCAGGCACTTTGCAGATTGTCCAATCTGAATATAACATTCTGGAGTGTCCACATGGTACATAAAAAAGATACAAGGTGCTAACCCTAAAACACGCATCCTAACCCTTATGGCACCACTGATTAAAAAATTTATTTATTAATTAAAAAAGCCTCTGCACATTTATACCTCCATACATCTGATAACACATAAAGTTTTCTCCACGATAGGGCCTCACTACTCTTTGGTGGGTGCTTCCTGACCTGACCTGCTGGTGCCATTACAGAGACATTGCAAGTCCACATGTAATATGATGTATGCTCACCTCTTATAACAACTTTATGATTACAGAAACCAGAACTCTACATTGAACCTCAAACATGCCCAAAGATGAAAGTTCTTTATATGTCTAACAGTATGTTGACGCCTGTGTCAGTCCTGTGTGTTCTATGCTGATATGAGGTGATGTGTGGCAGTGTGTATAGGTGGGGGTGCATATCTCTGACTGTGTGCTCGTGCCTATATGAGGTTATATTTGTGTTTAGGTGTGTATGTGTGTGCTTGTTTATCTAGAATAAAAGGTAAAGAACAATAACCCCAACAGTTCCCCCTTGTTTGTGTTTTTCACTATTTTGTCTTAGTCCTTTCACCTTACCCTGCAACTATTAATCCTAAATTCCTCTACTACATATGCGATGACCTAAAATATGCCCATGCAAAAGTACACAGATACCTTGAATTAATATCAAATAGGTACAAAATAAAGATTACATGATAACAACCTCCAGGCTAATTAGCTCTATTTATGCTACCTGTGGTTGATTAACTACATTAATCTAAATAACTCTAAATTAATACCCCCAAGGTATAACCAGAACTCAGTATTATGCTTCACTTTTAATGAACTCTCTCTAGCATGTGAATTATGTTTAACTATCAGAACATCTGTCATACTGCCCGCACCTATCAAATACCATGCATTTTGTTTGTATATCTATAAGGGTTTTCAGGGCTTCCTAGAAAATCCCCTGGTCTCATGCACTGTTCTGACGAGATTTTGAACAAAGGTCATGTTTGTGACCGCAGTAACTGGCTTTGGTATGATCGCCCTTAAGATGGGCAACAACTCAAAATAAATTGAGTTGATACTGCTGCGATCGTCACCAAAACCCCGGAGCTGATTTACACCATGGCAGCAGTGATCACTGAGATGCTTGGCTACAAGATGAACAGCCACAAGGAGCAGTATCCTCCATGAAAAAGGAGACTAGAGGCCAAGAATTGGGCAGCACTAAGGGGAAGTGAAGAAAGGAGGAGGGGCGTATCCGCATTCTAGATAGCATCTAGGATGTGGGGTGGCTCATTTCTGGACCATTTAATTTCAACATTTCTTGATATCCATATATTGCAGCTTGCTGGCTACTGATGGGAATGTTTTGCAGCGAGCTGAGTGATGGTCAGTCTCCTTCTCAACTATCAGAATTGACTATGTTGCTTTAGGTCACCGACAGGCAAACAGGTGACCAGGCCTGAGTTTGAGTGTACCACAGTGTTAGCATTTCCTGTTTTATCATTCCCCTTCAATTCCCTGAGCAGAGAATATTTTTGCCGTTTTTGACAAGGAGCCACAGGGTGCCCCACCACTGTTTTGCAGCCTACTGACAAATGACAATATAAGACAAGGGTAAACTTTGCAGAAATGTGGGAGCGTGCAAGTGTAGTTTCTTAAAATGCAAAAATGTTGGAAACTTGAGTGTGTATAAGACCAAAAACACATAAAGTCAGTAAACATACACACACAAAAAACAGGCCTTGTAGATCCTCTAACTGTATGGGCACTGACGGCTTAGTAATCTTGATTGCAATGGTCAGTAGGCACAAATTTAATTCCTGCTGATCTCTAGTCTTGAAAATGACCTTCTATGGACTAGATTTGGCCTGCAAACAAGTTACCTTTGTGAAGTACCACAGTAAGAATTGAATCCTCCTGGCACTTTGTGCTGGGGGACCTGATCCTTGGGACTCATTTTTGGTGCACCATGTTTTGGGGTTTGAAAACCACAGAGATGTGGCGTTGAGAGAAAATGTGTCTCAGTTGTTCCAATACTCCAATACATAAGGGATCACTAAAGGCTGTAAAGAAGTTTTCCTTCTTTCCTGGATCGCCAAGAGCATTCTTTTGGTGCCTTCCCAGCTTTGACAAATATCCAGCTTGGATAACCACATTTACTCTGGGTCTTTTTGATATGATCTTATTCTGCTTCCCTGGCCACAGTGTCTGTGGGGATGGTGTTTGCTCTGTGTTGTAGTGTCCTGATGACACCCAGTTTGTGATGACAGTCAAACCTTAAATACTCCTCCGTATGTGTTAGTTTACAGTACACATCATTTTTAAATGTCTCACATTACTGATGGAGATCTGACAGTTGCAGACTAACCTGTCATTTTACATATCCTCCTTGGTGAAGTTGATGTTGATTGAATTATGGTACGTCCTGAGATTTGATTTCCATCCAGGTATGTCATCCACATACCTGAAATAATGACTTGGTGGTGTTTCAGGATAACAGAGCAAACATTTCCACTTCTTCCATGTACAAGTTGGCCACAATGGGTGAAACTGGGGAAACTATTGTACACCCATATTTCTGCCTGTAGTACTGACCCTTGTATGGGAAATATGTGGAATGACAACAGTTCACGAGAGAAAAAACGCTTGGTCAGTACTGAGACTGTTGCTGAGGTCTGGGTAATTCTGTAATCTCTTACAAACTATCCCGAAAAGTTGATTCTGTTCATCTGGACAAAACGTTTCTCCCACTGAAAACACTACATCCAGATGAACAGAATCAACGTTTTGGAATTTAGTTACCTGGATGATTGAGCATGACTCAAGACCCTTACGAACTTCCTCCACTACTTCAGTGACTGGAACACAAGTGAAGAGAGATGTAATCTCATACAAGACCATTGTTTCATCTGTCTCCATAATAACATTTCTCACCTTCTCAACAAAATCCAAGGTGTTCTGGATGTGGTGTTTAGACCTGCCTACTAACAGACTGAGGATCAAAGCCCGACATTTTGAGATGTTATAGGTGACTGAGTTGATCATACAGACAATTGGTTGTAAAGGTGGTCTTTAATCAGTGGTTGTTGATCAAGAAACTGACCTCACAGCCCTTTTTTTTT
>NW_024582745.1:89266-90806 GCF_018398535.1 Haplochromis burtoni
CATTGTTATACATGTATTTTATGTTCACGTATGTGTCATTGTGTGTGAATGTGTACATTTTTGTATATGTATGTTCATATTTGCATGTACACATATTTTTTACAAACATATGGATGTCTTACAGTGTTTTCTATAATGTTTTCCTTTTACCTATTTTAATTCTTTTTATTATATTATCCCTCTGTTGAGCACTTTGGCCGACACTTGATGTCTTTTAAATGTGCTATATAAATAAAGATAACTTGACTTCAGTCATTATGTAAATGTACTGTCTAAAGGTTGGGGAAACCTGTGGTCAGCTGAGACTGAAGAAGTCACTTGGATGAGTCAGGAAAGCTTTCTCCCGCTAAAACGCTACGTACAGATGAACAGAATTAACTTTTTGGGATTTCCATACCTGGATGATTGCGCATGCATCAAGACAAGAAGTCTAAAACAGCATCTAACTGTAACCAGCTACTGCAGTCTTTCAACTGTTAAGATGATGGCAATGTTCCCTGTGATTTACTGTGTTTGATTAACAAACTTTTCCTCAATTAACAGAAATTATTACATTCTGCACAGACACTGCAGATTGTATTTTATTGCTTTTATATGAATTTTAATCATGCTGGATCAATGGTTCCCCCAGTTGTGTGCTGTGAAATTGTCCCCATACTTCTGATATGACTTGCACCTTTAAGTGCATATTTTTGCAGCATGAGGCATTTCTAAGCCAACCAAAAGACACAATCTGTCCAGCCGGCCATGATTTAGTCCTTCTGGTTTGACACACTCAAAACACATCAGGTAGCAGAACAAGTGTTAACTCAATGAAAAAAATGCCCATATAAACAGAAAGCAATCGTGGCATATATCCACTGAAGTGTCAGTTGTGGCTTTATAGGTTGACTTGCTTATTATATTACTAATAATTTTAATAGCATAGATCACACAGATTTTCAGTATTCATATTATGGTTTTTCTTACAACCCCAGTTCCAACAAAGCTTGGATACTGTGTAAAACATAAATGATAACAGAATGCAATGATTAGTAAATCTCATAAACCTATATTGTATCTATAATAGAGTATAAAAAAACATATTAGCTTTTGTTGTTTTGGGGTTTTTTATGGTTATATTGAATTTGACTTCAGCAAAAATGCTTGACAACATCAGTCTCCCAGTATTTTCTATAAGTCACTGGAGGGCAGCAAAGGACCTTAAAAAAACACTTTAGCTCTGTTCTAAATAAAGTGAATCTAATTCAAAGTAATACCACATTTTTCTTTATATATAAATATATATATACAAATATACATATTTTTTTAAAAATCAACGCTCGTCCCCTGTGGGCGATCTATCCTTCAAGCTCGGGTCCTCTACCAGAGGCCTGGGAGCTTGAGTGTCCTGGCGAAGTATCTTAGCTGTTCCCACACAGTAAATTTCCCAGTGTTAAATCAGCAGTGTTAAAGTGTATTTACTCTAATAGAGTCATTATAACAACAGCTGGAGCAAAACGCCCCCCAGTGTGGGTGATGATTCCTGGAGTTAAAAGAG
>NW_024582745.1:114391-155774 GCF_018398535.1 Haplochromis burtoni
TAACAAAACCACCAATACACCAACCAAGTAGAGTCAAAAAACTGATGTATTAAACACACGTGTGGGAGAAGCACACAACGTCACCGTCTGCATAGATCTCAACTAAAAAACACATCAGACTGTTTTTGTATATCAGGTTCAGCCTCTTAATGCGTAAGCAAAAAACATATCATATCATATCATATCATACGTCTATTACAGTTAGTGACATTTAAACACTTCCTATATATGTATGTATTAAAGAACTATTTTCAGTCGTCTTAGACTGCAAATATTTCCTTGTTGCTCTATTCTTTTCGTATCCGTCTGGGGCACATCCGGAGCACATCTTGTACTTAACTACAGCTAAGCAGGCACATCTACAAGTTACAAGCAGAATACTTTTTCTAAGGCCCTGCACGTCCAATAGCTTCTAGATTAACTGATAAAAGCCCTATTATCTAATAATGTCTTTTTCCACTCTTTATATCCTACCAGCCCGGCTTATGCAACACTAACCTCAACGTGAGACCTTTGCACGCTACAAGAGCCATAATCAAGTGCCTCCTGGTTTTTTACATTACTTTCTGGTTCTAAGTTGTTCATGGTCACACATAGCTTTAGACTCTCCTTAAATCATTCAGTCATATTAACTATAGTCGACAGGTTCTTCGTGCCTCTCTCTAAGCTTCCATCGGCCCTAGAAACCACCACTCTGCTTGTTAATCACGTTTTTAGACAGCACAGGATCCCCCTGGACATTGTGTCTGACAGAGGTCCCCAGTTAGTTTCTGACATTTGGAAGGCATTCTGCATTGCCTTGGGAGCTAAAGTAAATCTGTCTTCAGGCTACTCTGGCACTGCTCTGGACTATGAAAAGAACCCGTCATCTCGGAGATCGGAGAAGAACCCTGTCTCCATACTACACCATCGGTCAACAGGTTTGGTTATCAACAATGAATATTCCTCTCAAGTGCATGTCCAAAAAACTGGCCCCATGCTCCCTAGGTCCTTTTGTCATCCACTTTGTCATAAACTGTAATCGTACGGTCGAAGTTGCACTCACACAACTGTGGTGCATCAGGCGTCATGAGCTAGGCTATTTAAGGAGCAGCATGGCAGATGTCTGGTGTCGGAATATGGTCTCAGGCACAGGTGGTAACAAGTCAGTCATGTTTCATGTATAAAATCTGCGGTAATTAAAGTGTTTATGGGAGTCATTCTCACGTGTTTCCCTGCCAGCTTGCTTTGCACTTAACCCGGCCATCCACAACCTGAGAAGCACGCATGCCAGTTTGCCTTACTGTGGTTCTTTGATTTACCTCCCTTGGATTTCATTTACCCTGCCCGACTACACCTTCACTAACCTGCGCCAAACCCATATTCAGTAGCCACCAGCTACACGCACCCAGTCTGAGTCCTCAGTAAATGTGACAAGGAAGGTCTGCGATTTAATTCCTCGTGTAACTCTCATCTCCTCTTTGACTGTTGCCTTTATATTAACAACTTCTAAGTCTCTCCGTCCCCAAAGAACACTTGATTGTCTCTGTCAACATGCTCCCTCGTCCTTGTATTGTGGTTGCATTATTTGAACTGTAAATGAATCTGTTTTACTACTACCAAGTCTGAGTGACCTGCTACCACAGTCCACATGTGTTACTTCTAACACTCACTGCCTTTAGTCCATCATCCATGGGGTAACAGAGCACATCTTCAACCTGAGCCTGAGGCTGGGGAAAGTTCCACAGCTCTGGAAAATCTCCTGTGTTGCACCAGTGCCTAAGACTCCACGTCCCAAGGACATCAACAGCTACAGGCCGGTGGCTCTGACATCCCACCTGATGAAGACCCTGGAGTGGCTGGTCCTGGCTCAGCTATGGCCCCTGGTGAGCTCATCACTGGACCCACTTCACTTTACCTACCAACCTGGCATTTAGTGTATGATGCCGTCATTCACCTAATACATCATTCCCTCTCTCACCTGGAGACCGCTGGGAGCACTGTGAGAATCATGTTCTTTGATTTCTCCAGGCCTGAAGGACAAGCTGGAAACTCAGGAGTGGACCATCACCTCACAACATGGATACTGGACTACCTCACCGACCGACCACAGTATGTGAGGACTCAGGGCTGTGTGTCGGACAGGGTCGTCTGCAGTACGGGGGCCCCACAGGGAACGGTTCTGGCTCCGTTCCTCTTCACCATCTACATTGCAGACTTCTCCCACAACTCCACCCAGTGCTTCCTTCAGAAGTTCTCTGATGACTCTGCAATAGTCAACCTCATCACTGATGGGGAGGACAGGGAGTACAGAGAACTGACCCAAGACTTTGTGGACTAGTGCCAGCTAAATTACCTCCAGATAAAAACTAGAAAAACCAAGGAGCTGGTGGTAGACCTCCGCAGACACAAACATCCTCCACTGAACATTCAAGGTATGGACGTTGAGGCTGTGGATAGCTACAGGTACCTTGGTGTTTATCTGAAGTGGACTGGACTCACAATTCAGAAACCCTCTAGACGCAGGTCTTTTTGAGTGAACGGCCCACTCCTGAAGACCCTCTATGACTCTGTGGTGGCCTCAGCCATCTTTTACGGTGTGGTCTGCTGGGGTGGCAGCATCTCTGCCGGGGACAGGAAGAGACTGAACAGAATGACCCAGAGGGCCAGCTCTGTTCTAGGATGCTCTCTGGACCCAGTGGAGGTGGTCAGTGACAGGAGAATGGTGGCTAAACTGTCATCCCTGTTTGACAACATTTCCCATCCCATGCAGGATACCCCGACAGCACTTAACAGCTCCTTCAGTGGCAGGCTGCGGTACCCACGATGTGGGACAGAGAGATTCCGCAGGTCTTTCCTTCCTACTGCTGTCAGACTCCACAAAAAGGACTTCACAGCTGACCAAACACACACATGTGCAATAATTAATCCCCTAACCCCGGACTTGCTCTCCGATGCATCGATTGGAGTACATATGTGTATGAATGTCTAATGTTAGTTAGAAAGCACTGAAAAGTATAGAAAACAGTGCTTGTGTGAATGGGTGAATGCTACGTGTTTTATAAAGCGCTTTCAGTACTCCAGGAGAGAAGCAAAGCGCTATATAAGAATCAGTCAGTCCATGTGCAATTCTCTTTTTCTGACATCCATCCATCCATTTTCTTCTGCTTATCCCGGGCTGGGTTGCGGAGAGAAGCCCTGGCCTCCCTCTCCACAGCCACCTCCTCCAGCTTGTCCAGGGGAACACCAAGGCATTCCCAGGCCAGCCAAGAGATATAATCTCTAAGGGAGAGTCCAGCCACCCTTCGCAGGAAGCCATTTTTGCTGCTTGTATCCGCGATCTCGTTCTTTCGGTCACTACCCACAGCTCTTAACCATAGGTTAGGGTAAGGACGTAGGTTCACCATTAAATTGACAGCTGTGCTTTTACACTCAACTCTATCTTCACCACGACGGACCAGTATAGCATCCACATCATTGCAGCCACAGCACCAATCCGTCTGTCAATCTCCGGCTCCCTTCTCCCGTCACTCATGAACAAGACCCCGAGATATTTAAACTCCTCCACTTGGGTCAAGAACTCCTCCCCAACCTGGAGTGGACACTCCACCCTTTTCTGGCTGACAACCGAGCCTCAGATCTGGTGGTGCTGATCCTCATTCCCGCCGCTTCACACTTGGCTGCAAACCGTTCCAATGCGAGCTGGAGGCCACCACCTGATGAAGCCAACAGGACCACATCATCTGCGAAAAGCAGAGATGAGATTCTGAGACACCTAAGTGAAAGCCTTCCACCACTTGGCTGCACCTAGAAATTCTGTCCATAAAAACTCATCATTTATTCATCATTACCCAAGACGTGCCACTGGGATTAAGAATGTCCTCGAAGTAATCCTTCCACCTCCCGACAATTTTCTTAGTCAAAGTCATCAGGGCTCCACCAGCACTATGTTATGAAATAGATAGATATTTTTTAATGCGTATCTGCTCATTAGATTGTTTTATGTATAGAAGAAGGCCAGCTTTGAGACTAGGTCACAGGCTGACAGGAAACTGCATGTTTTTTGTAGAGTATGAGCAACAGACAGAGTGAAACTAAGTTCAGACAGGTTGCCCTGGCAAAAGACCTTAGAAAGGGGAAGTTATTGCAAGCTGCGCAGGACGTTTTAAAGTTGAAGCACATTCTCCAGTGAGAGCAGGGCTCACCACTAGGGGGAGCGAGGATTTGAGAGATAGAATTTTATCAGTAAAGTATTTTAGAAATTGCTGAGGATGGGACCATCGGCATATCAAGGCAGGGATTAATTGAATTAATTGAATTAAAGATTTTAAATAGCAATCGAGGGTTATGGCCATTGGTCACAATAATATCAGAGAAAAAGGCCGCTTTAGCACGTTTAGCAGCATTTTGAAACTCCAGGCGGCTAGAACGCAAAGTATCAAAAGGATACCTGGAGATTATCTTTCTTCCATTTCCTCTCAGCTTGGCGGCATACACGCCGCAGGGCACACGTAGAATCATTAAACCAATGTTGAGAATTAGTTCTAGGAGATTTCATTTTGATCGGAGCTACAGTATCAAGGATGGAAGAACACATGGACAGCAAAGAATTAGCGATGTCGTCAATCGTAGCATGTTTGGAGCAGTCAAAGCTGGTTAAGTAGAGGCAGAGTTGAGGAAAGCCAAAGAAAAATTTGTCACAGATTCATGATTAATAATACGCATAGGGCGTCGGGGATTCTCAGGATACAGTTCAATCTTACACAAATCAATATCAAAGAAAACTGGGAAGTGATCAGAGATCCCAACGTTATCAATATGCTTAATACAAATCCAAGCCATATGAGAAAACCAAATCGAGGGTATGGCCTTTGAAGTGGGTTGGCCCATTAACCCACTGAACAAGGTTAAAAGAGTCAGTTAAGGTAAGAAAGTCTGTGGCTAAAAGGTCATCCTTACAGCAAATATGAATGTTAAAATCACCAGTAATAAGAACACAGTCATATTCAACAAAAATAGATCCTAACTGATCAGTAAAATCATGAATAAAAAATGTATTATACTTCGGCGGTCGATAAACCAGGGCACACAAGGTTTTAGAAGAATTGACCAGTTCCACCAATTGAACTTCAAAGCTACCATAAGTAGGAGAAGGCAGCTGCCGAGCTTTATGTATATTTTTAAAAACTGAGGCTAAGCCACCACCTCTACCCGTAAGCCTTGGTGAGCTAAAGAAGGAACAGTCAGGGGGAAGAAGCTCCGAGAAGGAGAAGGAATCATCAGGGCGAATCCATGTCTCTGTCAGGAACAAGATGTCAAGCCCCGAAGAGAGGAAGAAGTCATTTAAAATAAAAGTCTTGTTCACGAGTGACTTTACATTCAGCAGAGCCATCCGCGTCATAGTTGCTTCTCTGCGCAGATGACGTAGATTGTTGTGGCACACACCACCTCTGGAAGACGATATCCAGGTCCGAACGGGTAGGCATGCCAATGGGAGGGCGGGGTAGTCTTGCTGCCGGGTGAAGCAAATCCACCAACGGCTGAGTGATCGAACAGAAAGCCGGTGCCGGGAGCAGGAAGAGGTAGGTAGAAGGTCTGTGGTAGCATATGGATCAGCCCTGAGCTCGAAAATAAGCCTTAGGGCGGACACAAATGCCGCTCCGTTTACCCCGCTTCTTTTAGCGTTTCTTGCGTAGGGTGGGTAAAGGCGGGCAGGATACGCTGGTGGAGGAGACCGAGCGCATCAATCTGGTGCCTCCCAAGGTCCATCGTGGGTCCGAGTCATAAGATTGAGAAAAACAAAGGTCCAAAAGCATTTGCCGGTCATAGGTAATTGGTGCGTTGCCACAAATCAATCAATCAATCAATCAAGGCTTTATTCGCCACGTGCAGGTTGCCCTGCAGTGAAATAGGACCCCCCCCCCCCCTTACACACACAACACAGACATCACATGGGGATACAGGTCGGAGATCGGTAGCGTTACAGAAAAAAAACACTGAAATATACACTACAATGGGAAAGTACAAGAGGAAAAAAAGAGACCTCTACTCATGCTGGGCTCCTGGGAGGACAGCATGAGAACAGGAAACAAAAAAACTCCTCTGCACAAAAAAGCACATAAATGTCCACAGCACAACATTATGGAACACGTGACAAGTATTAAACCCCGATTCTTTTGTCCCCATGATAGAACAGAGAAAACCCGAGTCATAGTGGTCAAAACATTTTATATTTCTTTTTATTCAATCATCTACCGGAAGAGAGAGACCCCTGCACAGCCCAAACGCCAGTTGCAGGATCTCTGACATTAGAATCATGAAAAAAGACCGGACCGGGCCTCGGGGGCTTGGGTCCTGGTTGGTGTGTTGCCGGGGTTGTGGGCGGGTGGGTGCATGGGGGCCCAGCCCTGGAGCAGGGTGCCGCCGGTGCGTCGAGCCACCTGGGGGGCTCTTCAACTGGTGGGGGAGATTGTCACATCTTGCAGGAGCTTTCCTCTCCCCAGGAGCTCCCTCTGCAGGAGGGGGAGATACAGGAGAGGTGGAGGAAGATCTCAGCCTGGGTGTTTATTGTCTTATGTAGTCTGGAAGATGAGTGGATGGTGGGGTGGGTGCAGTTTTCTCTGTGGTGGGGTTGGGTGGACTGTCCCGGGCTCTGTGGGGCCGGGCGGCGCTGCTGCACTGGGCCCGGTCTGGATGGGCCTGGGCCCCCTTTCCCTGGCGGGTCGCGGAGTATGGGGGTGCCTACTGGGGTCAGCGGGGGAGCTGGCCCCAGGGAGGGGTCACTTGCCCCTCCCTTCCTTCCCTCCCCATCTCCAGCTGCCTCCCTCTTCCCGCTCCACCACAACCACCCACACATGCAGGGCCTTGGAGTAGGGGTATGTCACCAGGGTGCAGAGGAGGCTACCCCCCCCTCTGTCTCCTTCTGGCTGCCTCTGCCTCAATTTTATCCCACAACTTAGACATTCACATTACTCACACTCTCATTACACATACATATAGGATCTTGGGGGGTGGGCACGATACACGGAGTCCAAAGTACCATCAGGGTGTACACCCCACCCCTGGCATCGTTGCCCACCTCTCAATTTTAAATACACGTAGACATTGAGGGCTAGCAGGAGGGACCATGCGCTTACCTGCTGCTCTCTGGCAGGTAGCTCCATGCCCTCCTGGGTTTTAAATGCACCTTAGAACACACATGCATCAACATTACAATGAGCGGGTGGAGGGAGGTTTGGAGTCTTCTCTCACCCCCGTTCTCTGCGACCTGCTGGAGCAGGGGGGCTAGGAGGAGGAGTTGGCCGTCCGACTGCGGTCTGGAGTGTGGAGCCTTCCTGCTGCTGCGGAGTCGGGGCGGTCTGCCTCCCCCCACCGCAGGGAAAAGGGAAACACCACCTGGGTCTGGGTGCAGTTCCCCCCTCCAGGGGCGGGGGCACCTAGACCCGGTTTGTAGAGTACGCTTGGGGAGTGTGATCGTGTGTACAGCGTCTCTTTATGTCTGTCTCCACGTTGGTTGAGTGTGGAGTAAGTGCATATGAGAGCATGAGGGTGGGAATGGATGTTTGTATCTGTGTGTGCCTGTATGTCTGTGTCTATATGTCAGGTTGGGTGTCAGGCGCCACCTCTCTGGGGACATCTCAGGCCCTCCAAGGTTTGGAGGCCTATCTCCCCCTACCACCACTTCCCCTGCCAGTGGCGGACCCCCTCAGACATCGGTGCGTTGGTGGTTCTTTGTGTCCGGGGATGGGCGTCCAGGTACACACCGGCTCACTCCTTGGCGGCCGCTTATCGGGGCCTGGAGCCTGGGGCTCGCTCGGGCCACTTCGGAGGTGGGGTGCCCCCGGCCTCTCGGCCTGGGGCTCGGTCACTCAGGCGCAGCTGGCTGCCGGCGGAGCTCACGGGCGCGTCACTGCAACTCCCCCTGGCTTCTGCTCCGCGGCTGCTGAGTGAGCCCTCATCTGGGACTCTCCTCAGCTCTTTCTGGGACAGTGGCGCAGCTGCCCCTCTGTTGGTCTTCCTTGGTCTCTTGTGTTCTGGGGGCCTCTGGATGTCTGGAGTTTTGATCTCCTCCACACCTGCCTCACGCCCTGGAGGACGGGGCTGTGGCCCCCCCACACCCTCTAGCAGATTATTACATGAAGGAACCTTTTAAAAAAAAACAAAAAACAAGCGCGTCCATGCTCACAGGTGTACACACGGGTGATCACACCCACAAACTACACCCTTTTTGGCTCCTACCTCAAAGCACACTGTGTTCTGTTGATCTTATGTGCTGCACAATAATGTTTAATATTTAGTATTTACTGTCATATTCACATATATCATTGTGATGTTGTTTATTCTATTACTCTTGTTCTCTTCTGCTTGTTTTCTTTTTTCTTTCTCAGCAGGTGATCCAGGTGATTGATATATGCATTTTTTTTTTCCTCTGCCCGTTTTGTTGGTTTTTGTCTTTTGCCCTTCTCCCCCGTCCCTCTTCTCAGCTGTTTCTCTTTCCCTCTTTCTTTCTCCCCTTCTTTCCCCCAGTCAAGTCTGTCCCGTATTCAGTAAGTGAAAATAAAATAAACAATAAAAGGTGAATCAAATGGACCATTACGGCAAGGCTGGGATGGTCCATTTGGTAAAGTAAATCCGTTGGGTATCTTTCTTTGCCTTTAGACAACAATTCTGATGGCAAAAGAGCCAAACGGGACAGGCAAAAAAAAAAAAAAAAAAAAAAAAGAATCATAAACTGTGCCTCATATAGTTTTGGTACTTTACACGTCACACAGTTTCAAACATTGCTTATATGGCAAAGTTCCTCTTTTCTGTGTCTTATCTATTAATATGCCTGTGCACTAAAACTTCCTGTTTTTCAGTCTGGCTGAGCACTTAGTTTGTGAGTCAAAAGTGGCCTTGCTCTACAAGCCTTCATTATTAAAGTACATAAAACAATATAATAAGAAAATGAGGATACTAATGATATTAATTACATGACACAGCAACAGGGTTGGGTGGGGGGTGAGGAGTAATCCGAAGCAAACACAGCAGCCATCCTGCCCAGCGCTACCATTCCAGCGCGGGCTCAGACCCGCCGTGTTCCCAGGAGGGAACAAGCATCGAAGGCGTTTGGAAAGGGAGGGGGGATGAATGTGTGCATATTAGTGTATATGTATGTGTGTGCATGTCCAGAATTCAGCTGAGACAGTGTCCTTCGCCCTGCTAGGCTAAGTAAACAGTCTTTTAGCCAACCCAGGTGGCCTTGCATGGAATGGGAAGGAACAGACTAAACACAGTCGTTATCAGGGTGTTTTTGTTCGACTCCAGCCTTGCAACCACAACTGGCGCCAAAAGGGTATCCGCATGAAGTGATGGTGCTTTTTACTTTAGTGCGAACAGCTCATATGAATTTCAAAACAGTTCTAACAGTCCAACACTGGTCTCTCAATCTCCCGTTGGAGAGCCGCGAGCTTCGCCATGATGTTATCAAACTTATGCTCTGTGATGTTGTCATTCTTGTGCTCAAAGAGCCAATTCTGAGAACTCACGACAGTGTGCCTCCCCAAGATGTCATCCAATTTGCGCTCAGAGATGTTATTCCGAGCGAGCCCTTCCAAGATGTAATCCAGTCTGCACTCAGAGATCTTATTCTGAGTATTCTGAGTATGGCAGCCGTAAGCCTCTCCAAGATCTTATCTGTGCTACACTCAATGAGCCCATTTTGAGAAACTCACGCCTCTTCCCATCGTTTCAATCCCAGCGGGCAGCCTTGTGGGGGTTTGAACAGCCGGTTCCGCTTCCTTAATTCTTCGATAAGTCAGGGCCAAGCCAGCTCCGATCAGCCAGAACCCTGTTATCATGGTTCCGAACAGGTAGATATCTTCAGCACTCACCCAAGCTTGAGAAAGGGGTGTCAATTGCATTTAGGGACCAGTTGATCAAATCCATAATTCCTCTTTTAGGTTTTAGAGAACAGACTGTGAGAGAGTGTTCCAGGGAAAAGTAATACAAAAAAAACACGAGACTAGACAAGGACATAAGAGGCTAAGCAGGGAAGCTAAGGGAGAGGAGGAGAGGAGAAAAGTGCGTCCGCCTTCGTCAAGAGCAAGAGCAGGAAAAAAAACCCCAGATGAACATAATGTTAAAAGAATGAGTAGTACTATGCAAAAGTCGAGAAAAAGGAGTCTAAAGCAGGGAGGAGGAAGACGGCCAGCCATACACACCGGCGCCATCTTTTGAGAGCTTACCTCTGTACTTTGGTTTCCTTCTCCCTTGAGATGTCATAAGCCAGATTTTCCACTGACGTGACATACCTTCATTGGTGAAAACTGGTGAGCTCCTGGATTTCAGCAATTTGAGTCCCAACAAAGACCTTGTAATGGCAAGACTGAAACTGTAACCAAGTCAGCACCATAGTAGAGTCCGTCCACAAGATGGTGTTCTGCAGTGGTAGAGTAAGCTTGGTTTGGGGAGTCTTAGCAAGCTGCGCTCCAGTGAGAGCACCACTGAGCTCCAGATGGGGCATGGGCAATCTCTTCCAAGGAGCGACTCGAGATCTCACCATCAGAAATGAAGTGCTGACATTTCTGTGGCAATCTGTGGTCCTTAGATAAGCTACAGATACATATGCTTTCTCTGAGGCATCACAGAACAGGTGCAGCTCAAAGGTGAAACTTTGAGAGTCTGTATCAGGGGGGATATAGCATCTTGGTAAGGTAATGTTCTGCAGGAAAGGTAGCCCCTTCTCCCATTCTAACGAGGTGAGAAGAAGGACACCGGTGACAGGTTCATCCCAACCCTATCTCCTTTTGCCACATAGACTGTACAAGAATCTTCCCTCTCGTGGTATAGGAAATGATAAACCCTAGAGAGTCATATTGGCTAGCAAGCACCTTGTACACATTGCGGAGAGTTGGTGCCATGCAAGAGACTGGGCAATGCTTCTACCCCAAGGTATTAGTAGGGCAATGCCAACGTAACCCAAACATCAACTCTTGTGGATCAGCTTGGTTAAAAGTCAGCCAGAGCTCACAACTGTCAGACCCGGTGGTACTAGGCAGGTGGGACACCACCTCCGGCACATTACTGGCCCACTGCTATATCTCAAATCCTCCAGTAGCCAGTAGTTGTCTCATTTTGTCCAGGAGTTGTTTAGCTTTTTTGTAGAGCTCTGGTGTCTGTGTAATGAAAGACGAGTGTAAGCATGCCTCTCCATCAGCTGGATGTGGTAGACTTTTGACAGGTCCCTGCAGCACCCACACCCACAACTCAGTACAGACTTCTACAGGCCCTCCAGGTGGTCGATGGATCACTGGGCAAACAGGAGTAACAGGATGTGATCCAATCAGGATAATAGGTTTTGTCACGGTCCTGGGTCGGTGACCATGTGTTTTTGGTTTTGTAATTTTACTTTTGATTTTATTATGAATTATGACTGTTTGTGTTTTGGTTTCCCAGTGTTTATTCTTTGCTCCCTCTGTTTTGTGTCATCCCTGCCTGTATATCCCATCTAGTGTAGTCAGGTCTCTGTGTTAAGCCCGCGTCTCTGAGTCTGTCTTTGCTTGTGTGTGTTTTCCTGTTTTAGGTCCGTGTCTGATGTCAGTGTGTTCAGTTTTCGTTTCCTCTGTCCCGTCATGTCTAATTACTCCCAGCTGTGCCCTCCTTCTGTGTCTCATTCCCTCGTTATCCTTCTGTGCATTTAAACCTTGTGTCTGCCTCCGTTAGTTGCTGGTTCGTCTGCGTTATATGGTGTTTTGTTCTCTGGTCTGAGTCATCTCTGTTCCGGTTTCGGGTTAGTTTTGTTATTGTTAGTTTTCCCAGTTTAGGTTTGTCAGTTCTGTTCTTGCCACCCTCACCCTTTTTTTTTTTTGTTGTTTGTCATCCTTTTCAATAAAGCTCACTCTCATCAGAAACAGTGCTTGCATTTTGGGTCCTTTAATAATTTACAAACGGCTTGCCCCGCTGGCCTTGACAGTATGAACCAGCCATCCATGGACCAAGGAGCATTCGACCCGCCCGAGGAGCTCCGTGAGGATATTGTGTACTCTGTGGACAAATTGATTAATTTGTGGCTGGAGCATGAGGAGAAAGAATTTCGACAAGCTGTGGCTAACCGGCTACAGCGATTGGTTTCCGGTCTCCCCTGGCTTTTCAGCTCTCTTCACCCGCACAAAATGTCATTCTGAACGAGCTTAGCCTTCACCCCCCAGCTGCTACCACCCACCCAGCAACTGATGCTTTGCTGCCTGGCCCAACGGAGGCTGTTCTGCCCAGCCTTTGAAAGGGAAACGGCGCTCACGCCGTCAACGCCCCTCACCACAGTCGGACCTCGGGATATCAGAGCGGCCGACTGTGGTGAATAAAAAGGACAATATTACTGGTTTGAACTTTGAGAATTTTTCTTCTGAGGTTGTTCAGGGTGTGTCGATGAGAGCTAATACGCGTAGCTTACCTAGCTTTGTCGTAACTGGCCTCTCCCAGGTTGGTATTTTTAAGACTTCTGACAAAACAAAGGGCTGTGTTTCTTCTGCTTCTTCTGAGCCTGGATTAACTCTCTCTGAGCCTGTTAACCCCGTATCAGCTATCCCAGAGTCTGCTAAAGCTGTGGCTTTCACCCTAGAGACAATTAATCCCAGCTCTGATGATACTAGGACTGCTTTATTTTCCAAGCTGGCAACAGAAAGACTGGACATTTGTGCAGCAGATTTGTTAGAATTAGCTAAAAATGTATGTTTATAAGCCGCATCACACCCAGAAAGAGCTGCTGTACACATACCAGGCTGTCCAGGCAGGTGTAGGTAGTAGAACAGGGTAGCAGGAAGAAAGCCATGTCTGCAGATCTCAGTAGGACATCAAAATAGGTCATGTTCACATCAGAGACATCCGCATAATTTTTTTGACTTCTCTGCTGCTGGAGTGGGTCAGTCCAGTCCAGCTACGGCTGTAGAGGAGCGCTCTGTGTGGGGGATGTGATGGATGAAGACGATACATTATGTATCAGAGATGCTGAGACAAACACAGGAGTTGGGTGAGGGCTTTTTAAAAAATCTCAACTGATTGTCATTTACAACGCTACATCATAAATAAGATAAATATTTCTTCACAATATAAATATTTTATAATAATTAATAAATTATTTATTTTATGCTGTGCATTTGATTTGACAAGCAGTGCCCCCTAAATATTGAAGAACACTATTGCTATCTCCTTTTCTCCTAACTCTTGTGCTAAATATAAAACTTACAGCTTATTCACAGACCTAAATAAGTGCTTTTAAAAAGAAAATCATTATATATTCAGACATTATTGTAAAACATTGCTGTATTCAGACACATATAGATGGGTCCACACCTGTGTTATGCTTTTCTACATCCAGAAATGTGTTTGAGATGTAGTGACCAAAATCAAGATACAGTGATAAAATTCATGGTTACAACATGCAACCATATTTTAGCAAACTCATAACTTAATGGAGATGCAAACAAGCTGACTTGTCAGACTACTTCATTAGATAATCTGACTCACCGTTGTAAATTATGTATAGTTTGAGACAGTAGTGTTTTTGTGCCATAATAATTTAACTACACAAAGCACATTGTATTGCATTTGTTTTCTGCAGTAAAAGCCAATATGGGGCAATGAGCTGGATAGCTTGGTTGTGCAACATGTATCTAACATCAGTTGTTTTATCAAGTCAGCTTTGTCTGAAGCATCCCTCATGTGTCATGTCTTTTTTTTTACTTTTAAAAGTTAATACAAAATAATGAGAAGATGAGCACAGGATCCTCAGTGGGAGAACCCTGCACAAAATAAGAACAATTACTCGTAAGGCATGTCACAGTAAATCTTTATTTCAGGCAACACTCAGTGCTCAGATTGGCATCCCCTTTTATCCATTTGTTTATTTTTTATTTCATGTGACATTAAAAGGATCTCACATTTGACAGCTGGTGTCAGTGGCATTTTAACATTGACTATCCTCCTACCCCACCCAGGAAGACACTTAAAGCTGTTGAAACACTGGGACAGGACAACACAACACATGCACAGTGATCGACATCAGGTTAAAAGTTAGTGTCACTCAATCAGAGTGGGATATGGTGCCATAAAAGTGAAAATGTGTCTAACCTTCATGTGACATGATGAGTGGTATGACTCAAATTCTTCAAATCAACACCAGTTTCACCCCAAAAGCAGAATATGAGTGAAATGATCTTCACTGGATAAAACTGAAAAGATCGATGCGCTCTAATTTCTACAAAATGTGCCACATGCTAAATAACACAAGCCAGAGAGGTGTTTCATAGATAAAAATTTGGTTTTAAAAAAGCAGGCCTTATGGCTTTTTTTATCATGACCCATTGTGTGTCTTGAAAATTTACAAACCCAAATGCAGAAGACAGGAAAAACATTAAGCTTCTAAGCCCAGGAATGAAACAGTCCATAAATCTTGGGATCTGTAAGGCACTAAGCCAGGATATCCAAACATCCAGGAACACTAGGAAGACACAGCTATATACACAATGCAACAGAGGACAAGGGGAGAGTGACACAATATGAAGATAATGAGGGGAGAAGAAACAGGTGGGGAATGCAGTAGGAAAAGGAACAACGAGACAAAGCACGTAAAACTACAAAGCAACAGAGAGAAAATGCTATCAAAATAGAAAAGCAAGTAACTAACAGAGAGAAAGAAGACTTGACAAAAAAATATAATGGAAGACTAAAATAAACTGAAACACACTGAAACAGTAAAAGTGCAAGTGCAAACTAAAAAATTAAACCAAGTATACACAAAGGACACAAAATGTTGTCACTGTCAACTTGGCACTCTGCCCTCTCTTACAAATAGTTATTTTCGCTCCAAAAAACAAAGATGGCTGCTGCACCAAAACTAACCTTGAGGCTTCAAGTCCACCTTTTATATGCAGTCTAAATTCTAAAAAACACACCTCTCACCACTCGGTAATGAGTCAAGGAAACACAGGCTATTACATATATTGTCATTTCTGTCCCTTGATAGACAAAAATGACAGTTATTACAAATTCTAACCAAGGCTGTAAATCATCTGGACTCTAGCTCATATTTAATATGGACATTGGGTTAAAACTATCTTTTCAACTCTTACTCAGAAAGAAATCAGCTGTACTTCTGGAGAACACTCATGTAACCCCACCTGGTTGTCTCAGGTACTGCTACTCATAGTTTGTGTTTTTTCATTTATTTAATTCATGGTGTGTATGCTCTCTCTCTCTCTCTTTTCTTTCCCCATTGCAGTGTCCAAATTGTTCATTCTTTTCCTTTCCCCCTCACTCCAAATCGGTCATGCAGATGACTAGTGCCCCACTCTGAATCTAGTTTCACCAAGTGTCACCAAGTGGACTTCCTGATTTTTGGAATGTTCTCGGTCATATTGTAGAATCATACCTCTTAATAAGGTATTTACACAGCACCAGTGGTGAATTAGGGGTTAAAACTTATTTTGCCAGAACTGGGCTGTTCTGGAGGGTTATTTTATCTGTTCTGTGAAACTCAAACGGAACCTGAATTACTGAAGAAGGTTTTGCTCAACTGCCAACACTACTTTATGAAACACCTCACTGGGGAATCATATAGAAAGAAGTCTGTGTTCTGCTTTAAAGGATTGCTGATGATCTTTTAAAACCTGAGTTGATATGGTGCTACAAACTATGTAATCACTCTTTGAGAAGGTGTTGTGTGTAGTTTATCATCACAGTGAAAATTGGCACATAATTCTGGCACAAAGTTTGTGCTTTGTAGCACATTGTACTTTTTGGAATCATTATCTCACAATGTGAGGGTCACACATTAGTGCAATACTTGTCAGGCCAGAGTCTGTTTGACTCTGTTTGGCAGTATAAATAAAGCGTCTCAATAAAAAACCCATAGACTTTATAAATGAATCTTCACCAAGATATTCACTAAACTCATTCTGCAAGGGTGGTCCTATAAACAGATGTAGCAAAAACACACTAAATTTCTATGTACCTAATCATGCACTGTTGCACACATGAAAACACACATGCTCACTCTGATTCCATGGGTTTCCACGTGTAAATATCTTGTAAATGCAATAAGAAATATAACATTAACAAATATATAACTTTAAAAAATTGTCCAGTGATCCAAGTATTTAAAGGTGCAATCACTGACCATCTACTGCCTTTTTGCATAATACTGTATATTGCACTTTGTTTGAAGATGTGGATGATAGCCTCTCCAAATTCCAGAGTGATTTGCCTGTAAAGGATTTAGAATGGTAAGAATCTTAAAGAGCTTCTTTAATTTGGTTTTATAATAACATTTGCCCCCACAAACACTGAGGGCTTTGGCTTTCCTTATGAACTCCCCACACTGGGACTGTATTAGGCAAGCCAAGGGAAACAGCATGTTTTTTCGACTGTGGGAGAAACGCCATGCAGAATGCATGGAGATCCAGGGATTGTAACCCAGAATCTAACCCAGAATCTGTCTAACATTCACGCACACACTCGCACAGATGTATAGGGGACAACTTGAAGTTCCTTATTTTGCCTATTTCAACATGCAGACAGGAGGAGCTGACGATTAAGGTACTGACCTTCTGATTGGTAGATGACCTACCCTACCTCGTGAGCCACAGCTGCTGAAGGATGTTTATAATATAAGGAATAATTTTTCTGATGGAAATTGCTGAGGACTGCGTGTGGTCCTATAGGTTAAGACTTGGGTGAATCCCAGGATTTATAAAACTGCAAACCATATTCCATCCTGCAAACCTGAAATCTGTGCGTAAGAGCTGACCTGTATTAGAAGAACACTGATTAGAAGAACATTAGACAGTCTCAACAAAGTCTCAGTAACAGCTGTACTTAAAAAAAAACAACTTCTGTCTGGTATTGGATATATGAATCCAAAATATCCTAATAGAAAAGTGAAAAAAGGGTTTTGTGCAAGCGCACTGCTGAGAAAAGACATTTCATTTCAGGGAAGTTATACTCTATTCCAAAGGAATGAACACTCACAGACACATTATTATTATTATTATTATTTCACCACATCAGTAGTGAAATACTATGTGCTGTTTTTTTAGGATGAAATTAATTGAATTCTGCAAGTCAACCTTAATTCAAATAAATATTTTCTCACAACACTTTGCACTCTGAAAAACAAGCTCCTTCTAATACAATATGCACTAATATCTTTGTCCATGCAAACCTGCACATCTTTAGACCCCAGTCACACACCACTAGTGAATGATTGGAAGCTGCCTTTCATCCCTTGGTTGTGAGACAAAATTTCCCAGTAGAGGTTATTCGCAGTCGTGTATTGCCCGACCACTTGGCAAATGCGGGAACTAACTTGCTCTCACAAGCTAAAATTGGTCACAAAGAGGTATACAGTGCTGCACAAAAAAGCCTCCTTGCAAATGTTTTATTCAGTAACAGATTGCCACAGTCGCCAAACAGCCAGACCTGTCTGACAACACTTGCTAAGTACTTGATATAAGTGGTAGTAAAACTGTGAAAAGTGCAACACACGTTGGAAATGGAGACAATTCACCTCTGATGCATGCAAACTACAGGCGACCACAGCAATCTGGTAGCAACCAAAGCAATCACAAGGAAAATATTAAAAAAATCTGTATTGTAAGACACAACAATATAAAGTGACTTAAGCCAGCTGTTGTTGTGAATTGGCACTGTATAAATAAAGTTGAACTGTTCAAGAGCAATAGGAGGATTAGAGGCGCCTGGGAAGGGCAGGGCATACACGATAACAAGATAACAAGATAACAAGATTGTTGAATTCTCAAACAGTAAAGTTACTGAGCGATGTACACCTTCCAGAGTTTGTTTTTTAAGAAAAGTAAGTTTTTATGCTCTGAAACATTTCACAGTATCTGTTGAGTGGTAAGAATTCTAAGGATTTTCACTTTTTAAATTTTTGCTTGTATCAGTTCTCTTAATCAATATCTGTGGTAAATGAACTTATCCAATAAATCGTACTATCACCGCTGTCTTGTATCAAAGTTTGGGTCTGTTTCATTCAAAAAATAACCCTTCAGTTCTTTTTTGATCACGTCTAGTCGATGCATGACTTTCACTGGCCTTTCTGAGTTTTTCTTGCCTGTCTGCATATCCTTGGACTATAGGAGGAATGTGAACTTCTTTCAGTAACACTGATATGTTTTCAGGCTGCTCCTTAGGATCAATATATAATACTGATTGCAATTTAAATTTCATGGAGCAGAAAAAATATTTAACATTAACTGATCATTTTGTGTGTGTGTGTGTGTGTGTGTGTGTGTGTGTGTGTGTGTGTGTGTGTGTGTGTGTTTATTCAGATCTGATTTTTGAAACAATAAAATGTTAACTTTGACATAAGGAGATCTGAAATGTTACTGGGATGTAAAAGCTCAACCTGTGGTCTTAGGGCCTGGAAGGCAAAGGGACCCAAACAAAAAGTCATTTGCTGGAAGGTTTGACTGCTCCAAGGATTTCAAGACTATACGGTGGTTTCATTCTTCCAGGGGCCTGTCCGTATGTTTCCTGTGGCATCTGAACCAAACAGGCTATCTTCCTGCAGACTCCTGTTTCGACCAATGGGTCCCCGTCGGTTCACAGTGCCATGCTGCCGAGGTAGGGTGTTCCTTGGGAAACCTTTCTGTTCCAGCTCTAGACAGATCTTTTCTTTGTCTGCCGTCTTTGACATCCAGCTCAAATTGTCAGGGTCTGGTTCATACTGCAAGATGACGGGATCAGCTCTCTCACAACAGTTTGTGCTGGAAGAGTCATCGACTGAGCAGTACATGTGCCACTGGCTGGTGTCGACCCCATGAGAAGGCATAAGAAGGCTGTGGCAGGAAGAGATACTGTCATGCATGTTGTGGGCATGACTGTGACAGGAAGCAACTGAGTCTTGCACGCTGTGGCAGGAGGTCTGGCGTTCCAAGCTGTGACAGGACACTACAAGTTGGCTATCTAAATGAGGGCTGATGTACGGAAGCTGGAGATCTGGGTGTGGACTATTAGAAACCAGTGGTGAGGCTTCAATGTGGTGCACATTATGAGGACTGTCCAGGTGAGTACTGTGCACACTCCCATCCATACTGGTGGAAGTGATATGAGACCGGTAATCCTGGAAGCATTGGCGTGGACGGTTGAAAGAGCGTGTCTTTGTCCTATCAGCAATGCAACTCTGCAGGGGAAGAGCTGGATGAGGGAGCTCATCAGGAAGTGACTGTGGACGTGGTGAAGGCATTTGGTCAGCACGAGGTGAGATGGGGGAAGGGCTAACAGGAGTCATTACAGCCACACAGCATGGACCTGTGTGATTTAATGTTGGGCTTTGGGGAGGCGGTGTTGTTCTGTGGTGAGAACTCTGAATAGGGTAAGGAGAAAGCATCTGCTGCTTCACTGAGAGTGGGGAATTCAAATGGCAGTGTGGCTGATGGACTTCCTGCCTCTGGCTCTGTCCTTCTCCAGGCCCATCCTCTGTCTTTGATCTGGATGGGCAACAAGCCCACCAACGGTGCCACACGTCATCACGCTTAGCACAGTGCTGGATGAGAAGGAAGAGTCCCAGAGTGACACAAAAAGCACCATAGAGACAACTGAATATCATGTCCAGGAAATGTCCCAGTGAAACAGCCAATGCTCCCAAAGTCCAGGTAGCCAGGAACAGGAAGAGGGTGAAGACTGTGGCCCGGAGTTGAGATTTAAAAGAGTGCTCATTGGCCAGAACTGACACGCCAGCAGCAAAGGGCTGGCAGTCCCCAGCAGACCCAGTGTCAGTGTGGCAGTGATGGTGCGACTCATTTGATGACAGCTGTTGCTGCTCTTCACTTAATACCCGCAGCTCATACTTCCTTTCTGGGTGGCGCTTCAGCTGGACGTAAGTCCACAAGAAGTACACACACATGACTAAGACCAGAAGACTCATGGGAGCATAGAAACCACCCAGACTTGGTTCCCATGCCATCCAGCAACTAAAAAAATGAAAAAAGAAAGTTGTTTTTTTTTAATGTTCTATATTTAACAACAAATAATAATCTGAGTATACTTACTACAGTGCATCATCTCTGCTGCCATAGTTATCCATACCAAATGCTGCTGTAACTCCAACTATTATGATAGGGATTCCATCACTTACAAGATAAAATCTGAAAAAAAATTTCACCATGAAGAATTAGAGCTTGTTTTAACATATGGCATAGAAACTGAACATTTCTCACTCACTATGTGTTAACAGACCTCTCTGCATTAAATCACACTTGTTATTAATCTCTGTCTCTCTTCCACAGCATGTCTTTATCCTGTCTTCCTTCTCTCTCCCCAGCAGCAGATGGCCCCGCCCCTCCCTGAGCCTGGTTCTGCCGGAGGTTTCTTCCTGTTAAAAGGGAGTTTTTCCTTCCCACTGTCGCCAAAGTGCTTGCTCATAGGGGGTCATATGATTGTTGGGTTTTTCTCTGTTATTATTGTAGGATCACTACAATATGCGCTTGAGGCACTGTTGTTGTGATTTGGCTATATAAATAATTTATAAGTTTAAGTGGTGTTGTGTGTGTGTGTGTGTGTGTGTGTGTGTGTGTTGTGTGTGTGCTTGGGTGTGTTGTGTGCGGTTAATGACGATTGATATTTGTACCCTTATCTAAGGTGATGTGGGTACTGAGGGTATTGACATTGAAAACACAAGTGTGTCTCAAACCTGGCTCGTAACACCATGACAAAAGGCTGGACACATTGTTCAGCAGTGTACAGAAAGTTATTTACTAAGCAAATTGACATTACTTAAATACGAAACTAATATGACGTGCGCAATCAGTAGGATCAGTGGGTGCACATGACTTTGAAGATAGGTCTGTTGTAAATGCCCCCCCCCCCCCATCTGACACATGACCAGTCACAATGCATAGGTAGGAGAATGAGAGACACAATGAAATATGGGTCACAGGTTTTCTCATGTGGCACTGCCAAGTGAGGCCCCACCCACCAAGGACCTGAAACACATGCTGAGGAACAGATTGAGAGTATAGGGCAGGGGTAATCACAAGTGGCTAAAATGGAGGTCCTGCAAAGTGTGGGTCACCCTCAGTGATAGTGAGAGGAGATCAGCCATGCAGTAGGGGCTCAAGGTAGAGCTAAAACTCCTACACAGCAAAGGGTAGTTTGGGATGAATCCTAGTCAAGGTGGCAAGGTGTTCCTCGGGAATGAGAGGAAACTCTGAGGCAGCCCAAGCACACACCGGAGAGATTATGTCTCTCAGCTGGTTTGATCGTTGGGATAAACATGTGGCAGGAATAAAATAAAATATGTTTGGAAACACCAGAGTGGTCCTCTGGAAGAGCTGAAGAATGTGGCTGAGAAGAGGAGACCTGGGCATCTGTGCTTAGACTGCTGTCCACACCTGGACTAATAATAATAATAAACATCTTAGTTCAGAATGGCTAGCAAAACATTTTGGGTGTTTTTGTGCTTTCCACAGGATACTGAACGTTGTGAAAATGGTAATGACTCCATCTGTTAATCATTTGCATGACAGCATTACCATGATAAGAACAGCCAAGTGTTTAGTTTAACATAGCAGTAATGTGACTATGTACCATTATAGAGCTGTCCCCGTAGCTTCAAAATTGCTTTAGGGTAATAAGCGGGATGTACAAACTAGGTCGGACTGAGTCAGGTTAACTGCTTCTTCTTGTTTTCCATCTCTGTGCTGAACTAGGTCAAACACATCCTGACTCCAGATGTCTCACACACACACACACCACACCCACACACACACACACACACACACATTCACACATACACACACACACACACACGACACACACACACAACACATCCTGACTCCAGATGTCACACACACACACACACACACACACACACAGGCCATTCACTCATTCATACCCACCCACTAACAAAGACACAGATGCACACATATCGATGCCCTCTCCATAGTGCAGGCGAGCATGTCACATATGTGACACGAGCACCTAACTGCTGGACAAAACCCTCAATGTCTGAGGTGCAGATAAAATTGAGGGGTAGAAAATATCATTTTCAAATATTCTGTGCTGCTGGTATGCTCAAATACTGTGTGAAGCTAGATACCACTAACAACTAGAGCTTATTTAATTTTTATTTATTTTTTTTATTTTAATCAGGTCAAAATTTCAAGAAAAATTTCAAGAAATTTTTTGAATGATGTATCAAGTGAAAGAGAGCTTTTTTCAATACGACACCCTGTGATGTCACAGCGATGCCATAACAGGCAGCATGTTGTAATAAAAACATCATAAGACATAGAAGTTTTAGTAAAGCCTTTGCCCTTTGGGGGGAGTTGCACTCTCTGAGTGCTCTTGCTGTCAACAGTATTCTCAAATATGCAAGAGCAGATAAGAAGCAATTGTGTCAACACTGTAAAAATTAGTAATTAGCTATGATAAAAGTCAGAAAAATGTAAAAGTGAGAAAATGACCCAAGGACAGTCATGATTCATTCACATACTGATGACTGATGAACATTGCTCAGCCCTGCTTGTACCCGCAGGCACCTGTTTACAGCTTACCGGAGGATGGCTGGTTTGGTACGAGTCTGGGAAGCCCTATTCCTCTCCTGTGCCTGAAGTGGGTCTTTGGAAACATCTTTACAGATGTTTCTAGCAGTGAAGGTCAGCCACAGCATGGTAGACAGAGAAGCATAGTGGAGCACAATGCCAACCTAACACAGGTTGAAATAGACATAAAAATTGAGTGAACTGGAGTAAGTTTAAGAGTGTAGTTGGGAATCATCATGGAACAAAAATGCACTCTATTAGGTGTTCAATATGCTGCACACTGAACAGTTCCAATGTCTAAGGACTGAATAAATTAAAAGCTCCAGAACCAGAATCACATTACTATGCATGCACTGAGCTTCAGTCATATTGTGATTATAATTCATTCATGATTCACTTTGGTGATAAAACAGCAAAACGGTGCAGAAGCAGAACCTTTGAAGGTTCATGAAAACATATGATCTAAAAATAACTTTGTTTATGTGTGTGTGCCGTTAAATGGGAGGCATTGTTATATCAGCTACAATCTTTTAAATTATGCTACTTAATCATATTGAATGTAAAAAATATTCAGTACCAGAGGTGGAACTATAAAGCCGCCCTTTTATTGTATCTTTCAACCATAAAAGTTTTGGAGAGATGATCGTAACACTTGGCAAACTACAGCCAATGTGTCTATTTTTCCATAAAACCATCCCTGAGGTTTATAGAACAGGTGTGCCTTCCTATCAGCTCCAAGTACAGTAACGCAAAAACCATTACAATTATTTTCATTACATCCACGTTATACAGAAGAGCATCTCTGAACACAGGAGATTTACATTACGGTTGTGTAGCCAAGAAGTCTGCAGCAACTGTGTATTGCTGACATGTCTATGGAGACCAATATTTCTGAGGAATAATTACAGTACTTTGTGAAATCATGAAGAATTAAGGAAGTTCCCAGGGTAAAATGGGGATCCAAGCCAGTGCTAGCAATGTGTACCTAATAAAGTGAAGTGTTTACATTTAACCTGACTTTAACCGACTAGAGGGCTTTTCATGTTATACTCAGTCACACAATTTGGAAGCCAGTCTAATATAAAATAACCAATATCTTCAGATTCAAAATAAAAATAAAAGGTAACATTCTTTTAAGAGTTAAGTGCCCTTAACAGAACTTTGAAACATCACCACAGTAAGAAACCAAGAACACAACACTTACAATCTGACACACAAAAGGTAAGTTGATTTGATTGATTCCACCAGCAAAAATACCAAATGTCAGTCCTGTGTGAAAGAGGAAGTTGAGGAGTGTGTGCCAGCCATTCCTGCTGATTCGGATCACACTGTAAACAAGGAGAAAAGTTAAACATCAGAAAGATAGTGTCTTAGCTTAAATTAGGTAGAAGGTTGTGGGAATGAACACAGGAGTCACACTGTCACCTTTGGACTATAATTTAGAAGTATTAAAGTATTAAATCCACATATAAAAGAATATGTTAACTAAGGCTTCAGTCTCACAGGTCTGAAGACCGGTCAGTGAGCACCACGTAACATCTGGTCAATAGGGAAAAATATATTGTCTTCTTTGCTGACTGTCATTAGGAGAAATCAATCACAAAACATTGTACTAAACAGCACCTTTTCATTGCTTTGGCTGCTTGCAGACTGCATCAAAGACCATTTGATATCTCAAGTTCTCAGTTTTATTAGTAAATCTGGTCCTTCAACATTCTGTACCAGCACAAAACCCTGTTTAGGTATTAAGAGACTGTACTGTTGGGATTTATTGTGTTAAAGATGAACTGAATGGTGTCAGTTAGAGGGTTTTTTATGTATTTATTTTTTGACCTGGGACAAAATTTGGGGAGGAAAAAATAACATGTGCATAATATTATAAGTAAACACATGCAATAGTAAGAAACAACATAAAAAGTTTTTTGATTTTTTGATATTGGTAACTGACCTGGGACATGACATTTTAAGTAATTTAGCGCTTTAGTGCTAAAAAAAAAAAAGAAAAGAAAAAAGAAAAATCAGTAATTATTGTAATGAATAAATTTTTTTGACACATATAATTGCTTTCTATGGTTGAAAAATGTTAATTGTGTAACACAAGTTTTTAGAATTAGGTAATGGCACATGTTTATATAAAATAAAGTCATTTCTGTCATGAGGACAGAACCAAATGCACCAAATACTAGTTTTATAAACCAAACATGTTTGTAATAAATTTCTCCTTTGTAACAGGATGGGCTGTGCAGTTCATTCATAAAATAACTCAATATCTCTAAAAGCCCGTATCAATTTCTAATGGAAAAATCCAGCCTTGTGTCAGAGCAGATGGATTGTCCTTCAGCTTCAGCTCCTTGATCTTAATTGATATGCTGTTTTTGCAGAGCAACACAAAAGTTTTGGGAGGTTTAAATTGAAGTGGACTGGCCGACGATCACCACTCAGTTCTACTTTGTACTTGAAACCTGTCTGCTTCTGCACATTCATTCTGGATGAAGGTGGGTGTTTTTAACAGACACAAGATGAGGATAAAGAAACATTATGAGATATACAGACACCTTTATGATATAAAGTCACAACATACATATAGGCATGTGAATATTTTGTGCAATGAAAAGTGTGAAATTATCTTGTAATAAGGTCTCACCTGTGGTGGACAATGTAAGTCATGATGGAGACAAGCAGACAGAGCAGCATAACTGCGGTGCAGGCATACACCACTGGATGTAGGTAATCCCCGGGGTATGGGGGGAAGGATAGCACTCTCTTTAGATCCTGAAAAAGAAGTGCACAATCTATGTTTTGTCAAAGATGGCAAAAAAGTTAAATTGCTTCTGTTTTGCACATACTAAGTGAGAGTGACGTTACATAAAAAGTATCCTTTGAATAGGAAGGTGCTGAATGTTTTATTCAGTATCACCCTATCAGCATATTAAAGGACCTTGAAGAAAAAGGATCTTCTACAACAGTCTTTCTCAAACGGTGGTGTCATGGTCCTGGGTCGTGTGACCCAGTGTTGAGTTTTATGTATCTTTTGTATTCATTTATGCTTTAGCTTAGTTTGTCTAGTTAATTTCTAGGGTGCTGTTTAGCCCTTTGTTTCTTAGTTGTTTATGTCATCTCCCCCTGTACTAAGTCTCCCTGGTTCATGCGTCATGTCTGCGTGGTTATGTTTAGTTCATGTCATGTCTAATCTCCATGTTTCCTGTTTTACTTTGAAAGTCTGTATTCAATGTCAGTGTATTCAGTTTCACCTCTCCTGTCCTGTCGTTAGGTTCATGTGTGTCAGCTGTGCTCCCATGTGTGGCCACTTCCCCTGATGTGATCCTGATCATCCCTCATGTGTATTTAGTCTCTGTGTTTCATGCAGTCTGTGTCGCGTCATCTGTGTTTCCCACCCTCCATGTTTTCATGCCCAGTCTTTCGTATTCTTAGCCATAGCTTTCTGAGTCTTCATAGTTTATCAGTATCCGTTCCCCAGTTTAGTTTAGTTCAGTTTTGTCATGGTATTTCTGCTTTGTTTGAGACCTGTCTTCAGCAACAATAAAGGCTCGCTTTCAGTTTAAGTTACTTTGGTCAACTCTCTTGTGTTCGCACCTGGGTTCACCACACGCACCACTGCACGGTCTGTCTCCTCAGATCGTGACAGTACGACACGACCAGTATGGACCCAGCGACACAGAGAAGAGAGATTATTCAGACAGTGGAAGCGCTATGCTGTAAGTGGATGCAGCGTTCCGGGGAGGAGGATACGGAGGAGTTACTCCACCCATTGCGGGTGAGCGTCACTGTGTTTCCCTGGTTATGGGAGGCGTTACCCCCCCTGATTTCTGATGACCTCCGCACCATCCTCCAAACCCCGTCCTCAGCAGCAGCCGCTGTGTCACCACCGTCCCGCTGTCACGCAACTTCCCCATCGCCGTTTCCACAGTCTTGGGGCTCCGAGGCGATTAGGGTTGGCTCACTGAGCTGCCTCCATCAATTCCATCATGCACAAGCTGCTCACCCTCACCATTCCGTTCGGACTTCGCTTCCCCAGCCTCATTTCTGGTGAGGATGTGGTCGGAGGATGAGGAGCCAGCCGTCACAGCTATCAATGTCGCATTAACAGCCGCTGTTAGGAAAAAGCGGTGCCCTCGTCGCCGACGCACGTCGGCACAGCCAGAGTCCGGAGTATCGTCAGAGCAGTTGCCTGGGCTGGAACCGCTGGCTGAAGCTGTCTCTGAGTCCGTGTCTGCAGTGTTTTGTGGCTCTGAGGAAATGTCCCCAGAGATCACTGTTCGGGACTTCGCTGAACGGGAGCAGGTGGTTCTCGCGGAGCTGGAGGAGAAGCTCTGACATGCTCATAGTCGGGGGCTGACCCGTACAACGACCTTGAGTGTTTTGCAAGGCGCTTTTAAATAAAATGTATTATTATTGTATTCTAATGCACTATGTGGCCATGTGACTAGAAAAGCGCTATATAAACGGTAGATAATTTCCTTCGGGATTAAAGTATTCTGATAACAGATAATATAAATGGTAGATGTAGGTCACAAGTTGCCTTAACCTGCAACCTGTGCAAGCTAAAATCTGATTCTGCTCTTCCCCCCTCCTCCCTCACCCTCTGTTTAGCCGAACTAAATTCATGGTTCTCTTCTAATTTTCTCAAACTCAATAGTAATAAATCCGAGCTTCTCTTGTACTAAATCAACATTATCCAGAACCAACAGTTTCTCTGTTACTATCAATAACTTACTATCTTCGTTTCTTCCTCTGTGAAAAGCTTGGGTGCTATCCTTGACAGTACTCTATCTTTCAATTCACACATTAATAATGTTACTGGGTCTGCATATTTTCAATTGCACAACATTAATCGTCTCCGTCCTTTTCTCACCCCACATGCCGCTGCCATTCTTGTCCATAGCCTTGTTACTTCCTGGATTGATTATTGTAATTCGCTTCTTTTTGGTCTTACTCAAAAATCCATCCACAAGCTCCAACGCGTCCAGGACTCTGCTGCCCGCATTATCACCAGGACCCCTTCTGTCCACCACATCACCTGCAGCAGCTTCATTGGCTCCCAGTCAAATACTGTATCAATTTCAAAATATTCTTGTACACATTTAAGGCTATTCATCATCTCTCTCCTCCATATCTCTCTGATCTGGTTCAGATCACCACCCCATCTCGATGTCTTAGATCAGGAGTCCCCAATCCCAGTCCACAAGGGCCTGCAGGTTTTAGATCTCACCCTGGGTCAACACACCTGAATCACATGATTAGTTCATTACCAGGTCTCTGGAGAACTTCAGGACATGTTGAGGAGGTCATTTATCCATCTGAATCAGCTGTGATGGATCAAGGACACATCTAAAAACAGCAACTACAACTAAACAAAGTAATTGAAATCAGGGCCCTATTCCAGGGCCAATCACTTTGAAAATAAACTCTGGGTTTACTAACTCTGAGATCTGCAACGAGTTTCCTGTTCCTGATGAGCTTATCAGAGTAAGTTCAAAAAAATATAACAAGGAGCAAAGGTTCAAAAAACTGTTCCAGGGGACTACTTGGCCACAGGGAGAGACTCTGAGGTTCTGAAGCCAGCAGCATGGTGGAGCTCAGGGGGCTGCCCGCGTGGACAGCAGTGGAGATGGTGGAAGTCAGGGGGCTGGCTGCGTGACCACCGTTTGCAGCTTGGCTGAAGGCTGGTGGCGGAGGAATCCTGGTGCGGACGAAGCAGGACCAGACGGCATAGAGACCTTTGGCTGGAACAAACCAGACTCTGGCTCGGGCTCAGGCAGAACAGAGACCTCTTTTTTTTTTTTTTTAATTCCCACTAAACTCATCAAGGTCTGATGTTCTTTCAGATTGATTTTTAAGGTGGATGTTGTCAACCATTTAAAAAATGACATTTCTGGTTCCCACTACTTGGTATTAACTAATGCTGACAATTGGCATATCAATTTGTCCAGCACTCTCATCAGGACTGTGAAGTTTGGGAGAGATTGGACAAGGTGTCTTTGACTTACAGTGGCTTGCAAAAGTATTCAACCCCCTTGAACTTTCCCACATTTTGTCACATTACAGCCACAAACATGAATTAATTTTATTGGAATTCCACGTGAAAGACCAACACAAAGTGGTGCACACGTGAGAAGTGGAACAAAATCATACATGACTCCAAACATTTTTTACAAATAAATAACTGCAAAGTGGGGTGTGCGTAGTGATTCAGCCCCCTTTGGTCTGAGTGCAGTCAGTCGCTCATAGACATTGCCTGATGAGTGCTAATGACTAAACAGAGTGCATCTGTGTGTAATGTAATGTCAGTACAAATACAGCTGCTCTGTGACGGCCTCAGAGGTTGTCTAAGAGAATATTGGGAGCAACAACACCATGAAGTCCAAAGAACACACCAGACAGGTCAGGGATAAAGTTATTGAGAAATTTAAAGCAGGCTTAGGCTACAAAAAGGTTTCCCAAGCCTTGAACATCCCACGGAGCATTGTTCAAGCCATCATTCAGAAATGGAAGGAGTATGGCACAACTGTAAACCTAACAAGACAAGGCCGTCCACCTAAACTCACAGGCCGAACAAGGAGAGCGCTGATCAGAAATGCAGCCAAGAGGCCCATGGTGGCTCTGGACGAGCTGCAGAGATCTACAGCTCAGGTGGGGAATCTGTCCATAGGACAACTATCAGTCGTGCACTGCACAAAGTTGGCCTTTATGGACGAGTGGCAAGAAGAAAGCCATTGTTAACAGAATACCATGGAGCCAAATACAGGGCAATCTTGGAAGAAAGACTGCAAAAGTCTGCAAAAGACTTGAGACTGGGGCAGAGGTTCACCTTCCAGCAGGACAACAACCCTAAACATAAAGCCAGGGCAACAATGGAACGGTTTAAAACAAAACATATCCATGTGTTAGAACGGCCCAGTCAAAGTCCAGATCTAAATCCAATCGAGAATCTGCGGCAAGATCTGAAAACTGCTGTTCACAAACGCTGTCCATCTAATCTGACTGAGCTGGAGCTGTTTTGCAAAGAAGAATGGGCAAAGATTTCAGTCTGTAGATGTGCAAAGCTGGTAGAGACAGACCCTAAATGACTGGCAGCTGTAACTGCAGTAAAAGGTGGTTCTACAAAGTATTGACTCAGGGGGCTGAATAATTTCGCACACCCCACTGTTCAGTTATTTATTTGTAATAAATGTTTGGAATCATGTTTGATTTTCGTTCCACTTCTCGTTGGTCTTTCACCTGGAATTCCAGTAAAATTGATTCATGTTTGTGGCTGTAATGTGACAAAATGTGGAAAAGTTCAAGGGGCCGAATACTTTTGCAAGCCACTGTGTAGAAATTTCCTGCTTCATGGTGAAAAATCTAAATTCACCATGTTGCCAGGTTCACACCGTTTGGTGAAAACTCACAGTTTTGAAGATAAAGTAAGAACAACTCCTTCAGGATTCAGAAATTTAAGGTTGCTCGGATCAGCCACCTTGAAATTATACCTCAAAGTGTAAAATATGTAATTCCCTTTTCCTGCTAGGTCACACTGTGTGTAAATATTCCAACCGAAATGTGTTCAGGGGCGGAACATTATCACAATTGAGAAAATCCGTAGGAGGAGTTTGCAAAAGTATAACATCTGGTAAATGGTCAAATCTGCACCAAAATGTCTTTTTCAATTCAAAACATCTGCCTTCCTCACTGATTTATGGCATCATTCAAAGATCTGTGCATCTTGGGAAGTTATAGGCGTGTGCCAAACTTTATACATGTATGCGAAACACAGCATTCAGACTCATCTTTTGCAGTTACTTGCCCAGCTCCAGTCATTGTTAACAGGAGATTGATACGCCCACAAAACATAGAGTATCTGCAGTTTCGTATGGGACCGAAATAAGCACAGAGTGACAATAGCGGACTAGCTAACTGTGACCACAAGGATATTAATTGACAGGTGATGAGCTTCATGACAGCATTGTCTGAGATGAAAGGAGGGAGATCACTTTACTTTGGCCCTGCTTGTCCTGACAGAAGCAGTGCAAGGAAACTGACTGAGAGAATTATTGTCCACAAAGTCAGAGTTAGAAATATTGAGATTATAAGACTAATTTGAGTCTTTCAAATAAATAACATCATTTACATGGAATAGACTGTCTTACCCATCATTCTTCTAACAGCTCAATTAACTCATATCTGTGAAAAAGGACCTTCTGCAGATCAAAGTTTTTTATAAAAGATTAAAAATGATTGATTGATTCGACACGATTAATATTCATCAATAATGAAAATTTTGTATGTTTAACTGCTTAAAGAATTTGAGGTGTGTGACCTCTGTAGAGCTGGTTTCAATACTAAGTAAATCCAGAGTCAAGCTGTGAACATTAATTAGTCTTTAATTTAATGTTAATTATTTTAGCCTGACCAAAACTAATTAAAAACGATTCTTTGAGTTCTAGTTTGTTTATTATTTTTTGATTCAATAAGATGTGAAACAACTATAAGTCTCTAAGTCATTGCACAGCTCCTTGCTGTAGCTGCAGTGCTGCCTGACTGCACTGACATCACTACCTTAAAATAACTCAGTGAACATCATGAAACATGTACAACATGGCAACAGTATCTTTTGAAAAATGAAAACGAATTAACACAAAGACATTATTTTTTCATTAATAGCAAACTGCACTTTTATTCATGTCACGTTCATGGTACATAACTATGTGCTGGTCTGTTAGGATGACAAGGCCACTCTGACTGCATGCTTCACTGACGCAACATTGTGGTAAATATGCACATGCTGACACAAATAGACAGCAAATAGAGCAGAGTAAATATGAAGAACTTACTAGGAAGCAAGCTCAAAACAGCCAGGCTTTCTTTGCCTCGGCGATACTGTCAACCCTAAAAGCCCATTCACAGACAACAGGTATTACAATGATGCTTGGCAACTTTCTTTGTTAACCCAGGCTCTCCGCTTCAGACTCTGTGCATGCTCACATAAATGTGTCATTTAGCACATCATTTGACTCCTTTTCCACATAAAATGGGTGTGTCATACTGCAGCCACAGACATGAGAGGAACAGGTGATAGAGATAGAATATGATAAATAAAACAATAAAAAGCAACACTGGTGCTGCAAGTAAGACATAACTTGGTCTTGATTATGTCTTTTCAGCATAACTTGATGATGTAGCCATCTTTAAAAAGGAAATCAACTTTGTGTCATTGAAAACTCTGACTTTAAACTGAGTGTAAATAAAAACAGAGTGCAATGATTTGATAAACTAATAAACTCATACTTTATTCACCATAGAAATAGAAATCATATCAAATGTTTACTGTTTGAATTTGAGGGCAGCAGCACATCTCTGAAAACAGTCGGGACAGAGCCATGTTTTCCAAGCAACAGCCACCTGGATCACAGGTTTGTCATCAAATATATATTTTATTACAGTGTCTGCTATCATGAATTAGGCCTAGGCAAGTTGAGTTTATCATTAGATGATAAATTAGAATTTATCATTATCGTTAAATGAAGCTTGAATCCTAATTTTATTTTAAATTCATTATTTGATTTAAATAAGTATTAATTATTTAGCTGTAACCTGAAAGGGACAAAACGTCAGTGACAGAAAGTGAAAAAATCTGGAGAAACAGTTTAGATGCAGTTACAGATGGACCTCTGACATTAGTTACCCAGATAGTAACACTTTCCCTCAACTCTGTTTTTTATTAAATAAAAAAAACTGTTTCCTACTGCTCATTTCATTTTTTCTACAATTCCAGTAATCATAATAATAAAGAAATAAAAAATAATGAGAAATAATGAAAAATTCCATAATTTCTGCCATTATTGGTTAAAAATGTTTACGTATATAATGTTCCCATTGTACGCATTTATAATTATATTTAATATTAGCTTTCAATGGTAGATAATGGCTTCCTGACAACCACAGGAAAAGGTGAATATATTACAAATGTCTCAACTTTCAGAGATTTTGGATACTTCAGTACAGTTTTGGATCTGGATATGATCTGGTCTGAATCTGTAATCTAAAATGTGATCATCTTTGGATCCATCTTGCTGTGCAAGTGGCCAATGACACAGTTTGCTGATTACAGAGCCTATAGATCAACCTTCACACTTTACACATCTTCAACCTACACAAAGCAAAGTAATGTAAATTGAGGATTTGAGTTTTTGCAAAAATGTAAACTTTTGGGAATAAATATAATATTAATATAATATAATATATTTTATGCCATCCAGAGAGCACATATACATCCAGAGAGTACATTTAACAAACAAGGTCTATAATTCTCTGCTGTGTCTGTCTGTGTGTAGTGAGAGAGTGGAGTTTCTTGCACGTGACTGCATGCCTCAGGATGTTTATGGCTGCTTAAGGCCTGGACTGAATTGTTCACTGTGCCTCACACAGCCTGGTGAGAGATATGAGGAGCAGTGGTACAGAGTGAAAAAGATAAACTAACTGTGTAGTGTTTAATTCAGGGCACTGCATTTTCTATGATTGAGATTTAATTCCTGGAGGAACAAAAGAAGGTGCATTTCCCCTTGATAGGTCTAGTGACAGCAGGTGGAAAGACCTGGGCAGATTTGTGGACGATTGTAACAGAGCTCGCAATTGGAGAGTCACGGAGTGACACTTAAGTCTGAGTTCAGACCAAGAAAGTATCAGAAACTAATTAATAACTAATTAAAGCCAGGAGCAGTGAATGCAACTCTGCATGCTACGGCACCTGAGGTTCTAATTCCCAAACAATATTGTTTCATGAGGAACTCCTGTGAGTTATCTGTTGATTTTTCTTAACAGTAGGTTGATTTTATCAGTGAGGTTTGGGTTGTTTTCTTCCTCTATGAGAGAGAGAGACGGTTTTATGCTTGGACTTGTCTGGAACTGGCCCTAGTATTTGTTATTTTATTATTATTTTATGGTTTACTTTTGTTTTTGCTTTTGTTACAGTGCACTGAGATAAGAAATCTGACAGGTGTGACCCACCGGTGTGCAAAGTGCTTTTCCATGATTATAATGGGCTTTGGAGAAATTCACTTATGTGGGACACTGACCACATTAGATGGTAAGTCCTGAGTCTAAAAGGATTGCAGCGAGTCAATCCAGTCCAAAATGATAAAGAATTGTTTTCCTTTTAAAAATTATGACATTATCTTGCTGTTGATGGAGACTGGAATAGGTTGGTTGCACGTGAGACTCCACTATCAGCAATATCTGGTATGGATGTGTGTGAATGAATGCGTGTGACTGGACTGTGATGGAGTGACGATGTGGACTAAAGTTTTGACTGACTTGATACTGAGAGACTGCATCTACCGTAGGATTAGTAAATGCTGACAAACAATTCACCCAGCCGGTAAGAAAAGGGAGGATGCTTTGTTTTGTTTTGCAGGAGCAGGAGGATAAGAGGGACCAGAGGGGGAGACTGTAGCTTCACATGAGAGTGTGGAGCTGCAGACTTAACCCTCTGGCTGCCAATTTTGAGTTACTGATGTTTGCATTAGGAAAATTGTGTTTTATCGGCTGTGTTTTGATTACGGAATCACATTATTGTTGGGAATGCCAAATGCTACAGTGGAGAAAACCTTTGATATCACTTATGACTGGAATATGTTACTATTGACCATAGCGGGCCACTGTAAAAAGTCAATTAAATTTTATAGAGGAAAATAGCTAGAACCAAAACAATATTTATGAATAGCAAGGGGGAATGGTAGATTTGTCACATTCAAAAGAGAGTTATGTAATAACAAACACTGGTCCACGTGACTGAGGTCTTTTCCTGTTAAAATAGTCAATTATTAAAAGTAGAATGCAACCGACAGGGGCATGTGCTAGGATATGGTACTGCAAAAAGAACAGAAGCAAAATAAAGAAAAGCCATTGTGTTGAACTTTGTTAAATTCAAATTAAAGTGTGCCATTACACTCAGTGAATCAACATGAAATCAAAATATATGCAAAATTTGTATGAAGCACGTGACTGATAACTGTTTTATCCTGAGCTTTTGTTTCCCATAGCACCCACGTGGCCACACCATCAGTTTTTCGCCGCCAAAGGAGGGTAATGTCAAATGGTCGAGGGAGGAATATCATCGAAAAGTGGGAAAGGTAAGCCCCGATAGGGGTTATAACACCATAAATGTCACCTATGGTCAAACTCCTAAACTGTGACACCAAGCATGAAATTCTCCAAAATTTTGAGACAGAGAGGAGTTCTAGATAAACATAATTTAGCAAACCCCATAGGGATTGATGAGTTGAATCTATAATATTTTGAAATAACATGTGGACCGTGTTGATTATGCTTGCTTCCAATGTGAAGAGATTGGCATTCACCTTTATCTACTAAAACGCTGTCAAACCTAAAATGAGGACGTGGGCCCAGCGAGTGAATCTAACTTTAATGTCACAACTAACGCTAGAACAACCAATGACCTGGAGGATGTTTGGAGATGAGTGTGTTAACACTGAGATTTTCTCACAATATCTACAGAAAGCTATTCACAGAACTGACAAACAACATTACAGTTCCTGCATGGTAGACGAGAAATCTAAAGTCCTCATAAAATCTGACACAAACACTGCAAAATCTCCAGTGTTAAATTGACACTAGAAAGTGTCTATATGTGTCCACTCTTTTGAGTGTTAAATTAATACTTTTGACAGTGTTATATTTCTAACAGTAACCTAGTCAATGTTAATGATTAACAATGACTAACACTGAGCAGTAGTGATTTTCTAACCCAACTGCAAATATGACCTGCCAAAAAATGCTAATCATGTCATAATCTCACTATGTGTACATGGAGGTCTTAGTTGAGCCATTAGCATGTTAGCATGCTGTTGGCAAGTTTAAACAATATTTTAGTCCAAAGAAGTTCTGTTTGATTGTCTTGTAATTGATGTGCAGTTTTCTGGGATCTGGACAGTGAATCTGGACAATAAGAAATGTGATGAGTGCAATCAGTCAAAATGATATCTGTATCATCGTTTAATCTGATTGATTAAAAAACGCATTTCGCATTTAGATTACTTCAGACCAACAAATATACTGGTGTTATTTAAACCAAGCTAAGATCACTTAGTCCTGGAGGAGCAAGGAATGTGGAGGAGGCTTTGAAAAAGTGATTCACAGACAGTAAGCGATGTGCATGTCCTGGGCAGGCTTAGCACACGTCTCTGTTAGGAGGAAAAACATGGCTGCAAACATTTAAACCATCTATGTTCTTTCACTGGAATACACTCCTGCATTTGTATAATTCAAACTGAAAAGTCCTTTAGAAACAGAAATCAAAAGCTAATTTGGCCCCATCTTCACGACAGTGTCAACTCGCTCTTTCTTTGCCTTCCAAACCTTTGTATTTTTGAGACACTGTCATGATTCCTCTTCTCATCTCTCTTCCTCTGTCTCTCGCTCTCTCTCGCTCTCTCTCTCTCTCAGACAGCATGCTCTCTCATTACGCGCCACTGAACAACCCATCTATTAGACAGCGCATGACTGATAAAATCCTTTGCAGATCCCATAATATGAAAAAACGCACACACAGGCATGCACACACAGCAGCAGTAGAGCTCTGCATAACACTCCACTTGTCTCGGATGACCAACTAGACACTGTGCCATTACATAAGATATTGCAATTTAGCTTTTTTTTTGCCTTTGTGCATGTAAAAACAAAATTTTTCAGGGTGTCAGAGTCAAGTGTTTTTTTTAGGAAAGATACAAAACATTCATCTGGATAAGTTAACTAATGTTTTCTTATTACTTGGATTTTGCATACTGCTGTTCACATATGTAACATGTACAAGCTAAATCCAGCATTCATGACAGTTTTTCATTTGAGTGTATTAGACTAAGTTAGTGTTGGGGATTAATCAAACTTTGAAGGCATTAGCTTTTGTTTCCTCTCTGTCTCGTTGTTTCTGATTAGCCCCAGCTGTGTTTCCCTCCTGTTTCCTGTCCCTGTGTGTATTTAGTTCTTCTCCTCAGTGTGTTGTTGGCCCATCTGCCTGTCTTCTCTTGTGTTTCCAAGTTTCAGGTTTTCCAGTCTTTGTGTTTTCCTCGATATATCTGGTGTTTAGGTGTTTCTGCTTTTGTTTTGTTAGTTTAGTTTAGTTTACCTCAGTCTTCCCTTGCCTTTTGTTTATAGTTGTGTGTAGCCCTAAATAAAGGCTTGTTTTTTGTTAATATTCACATCCATCTCTCTCATCTCCACACACAGCTCATCTTCACCTCTGAGAATCTCTTCCCTGTCTAATATGTGTTTCTTAACTTAACCATGTTACTGACCTGCTCCAATCCATCTATTTAGTTGCAGAATTTTCCACAATATTTCTTTTTTAGTATAGCTTATTTTTCCAGCCTCTTTTTGCAACAATCTGTGAATAGACTTAAGTTCACACAGTCAGTTACAGAGTAAAAGACTGGGTGAACTTAACAGACTCTGTGATACCAAAACCTATAGTTTTTCTCTGACCTCCCACCCTCCATCCCTCCCTTCTGCCTGCTACACCTGAACCTTTGACTGACACTTGGATTCATTTCCTCATTCATAAAGTCCCCAATTTCAATTACTTTTATATTTTGCGTACTTGACGTGAACATTTTTACAGTCACCAGTGTAAAAGGACTGCAGACAGCAATAACATCACAGATTTATAATCAGCTCTGAATTAAATTTATAGTCCACGCATTGACATTGTGGACAACAGCTATGCATGTTCAAGATGATATTACATTAGTAAATTTACTTGCTTCATTTTTCAGTGTACTCATATTCAGTAAATAAAATAGCTTGTTTATTATTAATGCATTTAAAGGATTTTTTTCTGCATCTGACATAAACACATGATCTTGCTTAATCAGAGTATGTTTACACACTGATTAACCTATACAGTATACAGTGTACGTGTTGCACGTGCTTTATGGTAACCTGAACCTGAAAAAAATACAAACAAAAAAACAAACTTACCATTGGCTACGTTGGTGCGTTAAATTGCGAAGATCTGGTCTCATCTTCCCGCTATCCTGCTCCCTCCATATCCATGTAGAAGATCGATGTGCAAACAGTGAGGTGAGTTTGCTGTAATCCAGGTGTAGTTAAGGGTGTTACGATTACTGGAATTTCTCAAGCCGGCTCCTCCTTCAGCTCGGCGGACGCTCCTGGCACAGCGCTGCCCTGCAGCGGCATCGTTCACGTCAAGATTCCATCTGCGAGGCGGAGCAGATCAGAGACAAGATTCATCTGCCTTTACATCTTTTTGTAACCACGAATGTTGGCGGTGAGATATAAGACGATCATGAAAACAGTTGTTTTTTTTAAAAAAAAATATGTAATGATTATTTAAATAAATAATGATGAATCTTAAAGCAGCAATGGCACTGGCGGCACATATTATAAAGAGGCACTAATACAGCGTCCTAATGTTTTCTTCTGCCTAAAAACGTGGCGATTACAATGACGGGACTGTACGTGTTTGCATGCATGTGTGCTCATGCTGTGATTATTCATACACAATTTATTTGTTACCACAGCCGAAGCCTTCCATGCGCAAAAAAAAACAAAAACAAAAAACAGATAAGATGTAATATTTGAGGTGGTTATTTGATGAAAAGAAAATACCGGGTTTACCTGCAGTATTATCTTCTCCGCTGAGCTGGGCAGAATCGAGACCCTCCACAATCCAGGTCAGTGAAGATAGCGGTTCGGCTCCATTCGCCTGCAACGATGCGCCGCATGTGACGTGGAGAGCCTAGGCGGGGAAGAGCCGGTGAAAAAACAAAAGTGCAGGCGGAGGAAGACGTTATGGTGTTATCATCCATAAACTCATAATCAACAGCTTCCGATACAGCTAATACGTGTGTAACGTGATGGCGGATGCGGTGTCAGGTAGCCTTTATTGATATAACAAGAAACTATTGTACACGTACAACAAAACGTGACACCACCCCCACCAATATTTAGAACAACGCAGGCACTGCCTCAGCTTCTGTTTTCGTGTTCCTCATAGTTTGCTTTTCAATTCAATTTCAATTCAATTTTATTTATATAGCGCCAAATCACAACAAAAGTCGCCTCAAGGCGCTTTGTTCTTTAGTCTTTCTCTCTGCACTGTCTGCTTGCTTTGGATGATTCCAAGTATTTGAATTCATCTACACTCTTAGAAAGGATGTGTTAAAACACTACATAGTGTGTTAAATTTTAACATGTGCTGCATCTGCTCAGGGACAATGCATGTTGTGTCAGTTTTTCATGTGTCTGCTCTTTTAACTTTCATCTCTTTTGTGGGATTAGATTAAATCAAATCAATTTATTTATATAGCACTTTTCACAGGATAAAAACCACAAAGTGCTTCACGGTAATATAAAGCAGAAATACATAAAATACATTAATAATCAAACATACAGCACAAATCTAATTAAAAGCCAATCTAAATAAATGAGTCTTAAACTGCTTTTTAAAAGAATAAATACAGTCAAGGCAACGTAATGATGGAGGGAGAACATTCCACAACCTGGGGGCCACCGCTCTAGAAGATCTATCACCTCTAGTCTTAAAACGAGTTCGTGGGACTACCAACAGCCTTTGATTAGATGATCTCAGGCTGCGAGAGGGAGCGTGGGGTTCTAAAAGATCAGAAATGTAGTCAGGGGCATCACACTTCAAAGCTTTAAAAGTCAGTATCAAGATTTTAAAATGAATTCTAAAATGTACCGGAAGCCAGTGTAATGAACGTAACACTGGTGTAATGTGCTCTCTTTTTCGTGTCTTAGTTAAAAGCCTTGCAGCAGCATTCTGGACTAACTGGAGACGGTCAATATTCCTCTTGCTCAAACACAGAAAAAGGCTGTTACAATAATCTAAGCGAGATGAAATAAAAGCGTGAATAACCATTTCTAACTCAGATTTAGACAGCAAAGTTCGCAGTTTGGAGATGTTTCTTAGCTGAAAAAGGCAATTCCTAATCAACTGGCGAGAGTGTTGTTCTAGGGACATGGCAGAATCAACGATCACACCAAGGTACCTGAGGCTCAGGTGAACAGATGAGCCAAGAGAACCAAGATGCTGTTTGATTAGAGATATCTGGTTGTCGGGGGCATAATTAATGTTTCTGACTTCTCAGAGTTCAACTGTAAGTAGTTGTCAACAAGCCACTGTTCAATGGAAGCTAAACATTTAATTAAAGAGGACAGTTTATGGACTTCCATCGGCTGATAAGACACCTCAGGGACCTGAATAATTATAAGTCCTAGAGGTAACATGTACAAAAGAAAAAGAACAGGACCCAGAACTGAACCCTGTGGTACCCCACATGTCAGATCCTTAGACAAAAACACTAAAAGATCTGTTGGAGAGGTACGATTGAAACCACTCCAGAGCCAGACCGGACACACCGACTATGTCCCGGAGCCTGTTAATCAGGATGGTATGGTCAATGGTGTCAAAGGCAGATGTCAAGTCCAACAAAACCATGACTGAGGATGCTCCTGAGTCAGCTGACATCATAATGTCACTAGAGACTTTAAGTAATGCGGTTTCTGTTGAGTGACTTTTACGGAAACCTGACTGAAATTTGTCATGCATATCATGTTTTTCTAAAAAAGTGGTAAGTTGATCTGCAACTACTTTTTCCAGAATTTTCGATAATAATGGAAGCTTAGAGATAGGCCTATAATTCTTAAGCTGAGTTGGATCCAAACGGATCTTTTTTAACACACAAAGATGTGTTATTTTGATGCAAAGATCTGATAAAATGTGTTTTAGTGTTGTTAAAACATGTAAATTTCAGTTTGTGAAAAAGGAGAAAACGTGTACATTTTTCAGTGTTAAAGTATTAAAATACATATTATCAATTACTTAATAAACAACACTTTTAATGATCTTCTGAAATTAATATGTATAGAATATTAATTTTCAATGTCATCCAAGTCTGAATCACTAACTTCACATGCAGAGGTGGGAAGTATAATTTTCAGGTATCTCTATTTTATGTAAGGAGTTTTTTCTGATCACCTTTTACTTTTACTCCATACTTTTATAAACAAACATCTGTACTTTCTACTCAACTTCAATTTTCAAAACAGGTTCATATTTTCATTTCATTTGTTTAGGCTAAAATCGGTTTGATGTTTTCTATCCCTCCTTCCGCAAAGTGCAGAAGCAAGTTTGGCACTGGGATTCCAGGTTCTTCTCTATCCATCATTCGTAATATGCAGCAAGCTTCCTACAACAGAGTTGCCAGTTTGTCTGCCAGAAGGGTTTATTACTACAAAGCAGTAATGAGCCCTTCTGGCACCAGGATTCCAGGTTCTCTTCCCTCTATCCCTCTTTCACAAAACGCAGCAGCATGCTTTTATTGGCACAGGGATGCCATGTTTTCTTCTCTATTCAATTCAATTTTATTTATATAGCGCCAAATTGCAACAACAGTTGCTTCAAGGCGCTTCATATTGTAAGTTAGACCCTACAATAATACATACAGAGAGAAAAAACCCTGTGAGCAAGCACTTTGGCGACAGCGGCAAAGAAAAACTTAGCCCACTGTTAGGGCCCACTCCGGCAGAACCAGGCTCAGGGAGGGGCGGGGCCATCTGCTGTTGGGGAGAGCGAAGGAGGACAGGATAAAGACATGCTGTGGGAAGAGAGACAGAGATTAATAACAAGTATGGTTCAGCAGAGAGGTCTGTTAACACATGTTGAGTGAGAAAGGTGCCTGAAAAGGAAATAATAAATGCCTCATGGGAATCTCCCAGCAGTCTACGTCTATTGCAGCATAACTAAGGGAGGATTCAGGGTCACCTGGTCCAGCCCTAACTATATGCTTTAGCAAAAAGGAAAGTTT
>NW_024582745.1:156922-158277 GCF_018398535.1 Haplochromis burtoni
CTGCCTAAGGGAAGCATGTATAATGTAAACAGAATTGGTCCTGTTGTTTCCGAGCTCATCCACTCCATGAGCTTGGAATCCTCAACCACCTTGTTGAGGCCATGGGCTACTTATCTTCGCTAGCCTGCCTACCTAGGGCATGCCTTCCTTGGAGATCTGCCAGACCCGGGAGCTGCTGCCAGTCCCTTCCGAGGCCTTTCCCAAACCGCAGCTCAATTCATGTTTAAGCTATTCACCTTCATCTACTAAAAAACGCTGTCAAACTTAAAATGAGGACGTGGGACCAGCTAGGTTAGGGGAGATAAATGGATGGATGGTAATGGACTCATTCTTATATAGCGCCCTTTCTACTCTCCCAGAGTACTCAAAGCGCTCTATACAACATGCCATATTCACCCAATCACACCCATTCCCACCAGCACTGTCTTCTAAGTTTCTTAGTGCTTCCTAACTACCATTCATATGCCAATGAACACATCGGAGAGCAATTTGGTGTTAGTATCTTGCCCAGGGATACTTGGCATGCAGACTGGAGGAGCCAGGGATCAAACCACCAACCTTCTGATCAGTACATGACCTACTCTACCTCCTGAGCTACAGCCACCCCAAGACTATCCTGTCTGTACATGTGCCATTATCTTTTTCATATGGTGACACATGCTGCAAAACAACCTGAGGTAGACTAACTGTGTGATTTAAATGTTGCATGAAAAGTTTGCTGTGCTGTGATGGATTTAAAGCAAACGTCTTGATGCAAGCTGCTGCACTGCTGTTCTATTATTTTGTTGTACAGTATTACATAACTTCTATGATTTAAACAAAACATCATACTGAGAAGCATGTACCAATCATATGGAAAGAGATAAACTTGTTTCTTAGTCTATTGAGTAAACTTAATTTAATAAAATGTGAACAAATATAAAATGTGTTTATTTTGCTGCCATTGAGTGTGCTTAAGTGAAACAGCTGTACACATCTGGCTGCAGAGTTCAACTCACTGTGGGTTCAGGCTCCACTGTAATAGTTCATCCAGATAATATTTCAGGTTCTTTGAACAGTCTGTGGGGTAGACTGGAGAGGAGAAGGTGACAGGCTGTCTTTGATAAGTAGCTCACTGGTCGAACACGTGTGATAAACAGATAAGGTTGTTGCTAGCATATTGTGTGAATCTAAAAGCTCTTATTACACACCATGCTTGTAGCTGCTGCATTCTAGGTGTGCTTTATTGTGACTTTTCAGATTTCTTAGCTGTGTCAGGAGTCGGGGTGTGGAGCGAAGGGAAAGAGGACTCAAACGCAGGACTCGTAGATACAGGGAGTGCAGAATTATTAGGCAAGTTGTATTTTTGAGGAATA